>NC_054749.1:22299134-22606861 GCF_018143015.1 Lytechinus variegatus
TGTTACTTGCTCAGTCCGAGTAAGATCAATGATAACAGTATACAAACCCCCATCACGCTAGATACAACACACAAAGCCAACAAACAAGGGAGGCGATTATTCCAATCTCCCAGTAGTGATGGAGAGTCAAGCATGTCACCTTGACTATGGTGAAGTTTGGTTTTTAATTAGTTTCTAGAATTTAAATTGTAATTATTATGAATTCAATCTTTCACCATTTTACATACTTGTTATCTTTTTTAATCATTGTTCAGGTAGAAAATGACTTAAAAAGTAATGCTGTTCATGATTTTCTTTTTTAATGCATACATGTGAGTAGTTTGACAGACTGTTGGACAGTAATTTGCTTAAAAGCAACTTTCAAATGAATTAAGTTGTCAGGAACCTTATGGGAAGTCAAACCCAAGAAGGTTTTTGATAAAAGAGAAGAAGAAAGAAAGGCAGAAACTCATTAAAAATTGATGAAATTCAAGAGTAATCAATTTTGTGATGCCTCATGTAATCTGACCTCCCAATGTCCCTTTTTTTATTACAATTTAAAGAACTTATGAAGATTATTTGGAATATGTGTTTAATTATCACATCAAAATCATTTGAGTTTCTTGGAGATAACTGCAGTTGTTGAATTCATAGTTGGGCCTTCATACATGTGGGAGTGCAGCTTATGTACAACATCACAAAAATAAGACAATGATAACTATCACAAATCTGGTATTACTTTCCATTAAAAAAATTATTAATCTGCATTTTTTCTGCATTTATGGAAACTTACTTTAATATTAGGGTGAACTTTCCCTTTGAAATGATAACATATAATGTCCTAATTTGACCTGGGAATAATTTAATGAAGCTTGTCAGTTTTTTTTTTCATTCTCTGGTGATTACCACAGTAACAGTGAGAGACCAATCAATGCTTCTCAGCCAATCAAAATTGAGGAACTGACTGAAATTAAATGATGACAACATTCACGTAACACACCCTGATATCAGAACAGACAAAGATTGGCATTGGTAGCTATGTAAGACTATTTTTCAATTCAAGAATATCAAAATTAATATTCATGTCTTCATAGCGTTCAGATGTATTGTTTGAAAGTACTTATCAAAACGGTTGAGATGGATTATTATTTGGTATTTGTATTCTTAATCCACTTTGTTCACTGTAGTATCAAATAGTACTCGGCAATGGTCAACACAATATATTTTACTTTCCACCCTTAGTTTGTATTGATTCTATTCTTCATCGAAAATGCCTGATTAAATACTTCTACCTCATTCATACAAATACAGTGTACTATGCATTATTGTTCAGGAACCAAATCTGGAATGAGATAAGATTCTGTATTTGTCTCTGGGGTGCTCGTCCAGTTCTGCCACTTCTTTGTTTGGCACTTTGAAGAAAAGATGAACAGTGATTGAATTTCAACAATTCCTCTGAAGTGCACCTGTTCAATTATCAGTAAATCTCAGTGTTGTCCTATAAACTCCAGTGTTTGTTGATGCATTTTTGTCATCCAATCTGGGAAAAAAAAACCTCATTCATGAAACGTGTTTGAATCTATTGACAAGAGGCTAGCTATAGTCCATGAATGATAGTTACCAACCACAAAACTGTACATACAGTCAGAGCTGCCAAGTAGTACTGATTTTCAGTATTTAGTACTGAAAAATGAGAAGAATACTGATGGTTTCATGCAAAATACTGATTTCTCAAGTTTCAGTTTTATGTGTTGTCCTATGGTATTTCTTTGAAAATACTGATTTCCTCACCAAAAATACTGAAATGTTCTTGTTCAGGTTGGCAGCTCTGTACAGTACATATACATGTAATCCTCAATGATAGAACTTTCTGTTTTTATATCACATAATTATGAAGTATTAGGATCAATGAAAATGGTTATAGCAGTATATTATTTTTGTCCTTTTGTAAAGGAACAACATGTAATATGACTTTATTTGTATTCTACATGTATTTTTATTTCACCGAACATTGTATGTCTGACAATCAAGATTAATATGCAAGTATATGACTAAGGCACTAAGCATTCCAAAAAAAAATTGAAACATAAATATTATTGGGTGAAGGCAACCCTTGAAGTCAGCGCACCACACTAGCCACAGGTACGGCAGTCCCAGACCAGTAAAAATTGCTGTCGGGCCAGTAACTTTTCAGAAATAGCCAGATTTACTTTCCCGGCATGACCAGTATAAAATATATAAAACTTTATCCTCTTTTCTAAAATTATAAAAATAGGTTTGGCATCTTTAAAAAAATGGCTCTCATCTTTATGTTGTATCTGTGCAGTTTGGTTTTGTGTTTTTATTATGGGAGGGCAATAAAAGAGACAAATCTCGTCCTTTTTATGTTTTTCTTTATTTGGAGGGACCAGTACAATTTACGTTTGGACCAGTAAAAATATTGAAAAACTGGGTATCTACTGGTCCGACATGAAAAGGTTGGACCAGTATAAAAAAGAGGTTAGTGTGGAGCCCTGAGCAAGGCAAATTCTGGACAAATGTGTCTCCAATAGAGAAGGGCAGCAAGCAGGCGAGGGGGTATTCACAACATTCACTTTGTCTCCTTGGGCTAATGCAAACACTGTGTGATGAAAATACATGTATACCTGAAGCTTTTGGGTAGTTTCATTCTCAGTTATAGCAGTTTTTAATGTGTTGGTTTTTTTTTATGATTTATTTTTACTGTTTTACTTTTTTAAGCTGGTCAGTACACCTCTGCTATTGAATAGTTTTAATAGAATCTTATTAAAGGACACTTGTTCTTTTCAGGTTTTTTTGCAAACTCATGAACAATTTACAAACAAAATTACATGCGGAAATTATGGTTAGCATGAACAGTACATGAATATGGTTCATGAAAGGTTTTTTTGTGTGTGTAGAGAGGACATCATTATATTAATGTTTTTAAACTGACCGTAAAACCAATTACTCTCTTTTTATGAATTGGAGATATTGTAAATATTTGTGCAGATATCAATATAGAGTAGAATGTACAGTTGACATTTTCTAGCAAAAAATAGGAAATATCAGTATTTCCTTCCTTTTAAAAAATATATATTTACTGTGGCATTATATTTCATTCAGCTGTGTACTGAAACTATCTTCTGTTACATTGATTCCTTGTTTCTCAATTGCTTCCCACAATATCTTCCATTTTTTCATGGTGCTCTTCTTAACATGTATACACAACTGTAACTAGGGTTTAAAAGCCTTCATGTCAAATACTTACAGCACATGCTCTTTGGTTTAATTGCTCTCAGGCTTAATAGGTTAGTCTTACAATTCACTTGAGCTAATTATTACTGTTGTATAACATGTGGATGTAGTACACCATTGTCACTTAATCTATCAATGGGGGTTCACTGTTGTGAACACCTGGGGGGCGTTTCATGAAAGGACTTGTTCGGACGTTTTATTCAACAAGTCCCATTTTATCGACAGTTACCATAGGAACAGTGCCTCTCAGCCAATCAAAATCATGGAAAGATGTCAGATCTGACAACTTGTCGGATGAGAATATTAATGAAATGCTCCCCTGAACCATCCAAACTCTGAGAAAGAGTTGTAGTGAGATGAGTAGTATTTAACCAAATGTTTACAAATTGTTCCGGTGTCAATTTTTCCATATAAGACGACCGACTGAGCCGAGTCCAGGTGGTTGTAAAAGAATGCAATTAGACCATGTGCAAAGGTACTAATCTGGCATAGAGAAGTATATGGAGGGGGGGTTGTTTCACAAAGATTTGTGGTCGAGTCTATCTTAAATGTTTAGTTGTATGCAGTACATGGTAAGACCATGTGCATGAAATACCATAAGCTATTAAGCTTGGTTCTGAAGCACGACTGAAGTTCACACAATTATTTGCGGAACACCCCCCCCCCCCTCCTCCAGGTATGATTTAGTTTCTGTATTCAACTCAATTACAGTTTGACAACCCATAAAAAAACCCAGTCTCGTTGCAGCTAAGATCGTTCCAGCTAGGAAGTATTTCAGAGTGTATTATACTTGTACATATTTCTACTGTATTTTTTACTTTAATGTAGAGCCAATAAAGGATACTCTTTGCCAAAAAAAAGAATGCTTTTATGTTCGTGGAGATATTGTTTCAAAATGATGTTGTTGCTTGTTTTGAATGAAATTTCAAACTTGAGTACTGCAAGTGTTCCAAAACATTCCCCATCCCACCGTGTACATTTAACGAGATAACAGAGATTGCATTTTGAGAATTATGTTAGCAGGGGGAATATGATATCATTCCAGTACAGAGGGCAATGCAATTACAAAGAGAGCTGATTAAAGGGGTGGTCCGGGCTGAAAATATTTATATCTGAATACATAGAGTAGAATTCACTGAGCAAAATGCCGAAATTCAGTTCTAAGAATAAAAAGGAGATGACACTATATGAGCTCATTCATTGCTTATGAGTAACATACATAGAATTCAATCTGCAAAACACCAAACTGTTACAACTGGTTTTCATCATTTAATAGTGATGAATTTTTCAATGTTTTGCTTGTTTTAATTTTCTGCTTCTAGAAATCATATTTTCAGCAAGGAGTACCTCTATTATGGGTTTCACCTCTAATGGAGTGTTACTGAAACTTGCAATTGATTGCAAATTTGCATTTAATTGACAGTCAGCTTTTTACATCAACAATTATATATTTGTTTTCGTTAGTTAGAATTGATCTATTGTAAATTTGCATTTGATTGCAAATATTTTCTTGCACCCCCCCCCCCAAGTGAATTATACAACTGGAAATATACTGAAATCGCTCATTTTAATGACCGAGAAAAAAATCTTCAAAGAAATATAGCATTTGATAACAAGTTTTTATGAAAGCGGGAACAAAGGTTGCGATGGATCGCAAACGTGAAGGAACACTCCTGATTGTTTCCTGGGGCCTTTTGCAAGAGAGCCGAGATCAAACACAACTATCATAAAATTCATATGCAACTTGATGATTGATTTTATTTTTTTTTTTACTCTATTAATGGATATTAATTTCTTTTTTTACTCTATAAATTCGACTCTTCTGCAACAGGCCCCTGGGCTCCATCTTACAAAGATATGAAATTGATCTGCTCAACCAAAACTATGGAAAGCCAGCAACGCCAACATCAAATGCATTGCTTGTTCAAAATACTTTCTAGATATGATGTATAGTCATACATCCATCATTGTCTTGACAAATTGGTGTGCCCCTCTTTGTTCACAAAGGACATGATGCAAATTTCCATTTAGTGAAGATTGATCGGATAAACTGCAGCTCATGTAAGACATGGCCCAGGTCAGTTTTTTAACAAAATACTCGAGTGGAATGACACAATGATCTTTATTTTTGCCATTGCCATTTAGCAATTAACTTTTCTGGCGCCTCGTCTTACAAAGAGTTGCGATTGATCTAATCAATCGCAACTATGGAAATCTGCCAAAGTCCACATATGAAATGCATGTTTGTTCAAAAAAAATTCCAGATATGAATGTATATCCATAGATTGATTTCTTGACAATTTGGTGCGATCTCCTTTGTTTACAAATGACATTATGCAAACTTCCTGTAGAAAAAAATTGACACTGATGGATTTCCATAGTTACAATTGATTGGATCTATTGTAACTCTTTGTAAGATGTGGCCCTTGTCATGTCGATGAATTTAGGATTACACTCAATCATATTTAGGAGCAGCTCTGTGAAACATGTCCCTCTTTCTGTAAGTCAATTATTAAGAATTTTGATCCCTTCTTATCTCTTCGGAGTTAAAAGGTGATATTTTTTTTAATTAAGGGGGTAGCTTTCAATAGGAAAAGGCTATAAATTGTAATGATGTTATTCAGAAGTACGAACATAATTTGGCAGTGATACATAAGACAAATTCAATGGACTGAGAACACAAAACCAGACTTAGATATATGTTTATAAACTGCTTTATTCATACAGATTTAGATATTTGTTTCAAAAGGTATCTCATAATTCTAGTATTACCATAATTCTTTAATGCCATGGTAGTTCATGAATTCTTATTTACATTATCATAATGAAATAAACATTTAAATAGTGTACATCACCACATGAGCAAAAATATTTTGGATCATAATATAAATCTGATCTAACACAGCTTTGATAATGCCACTATGATTTCATGTTATGAATACAGTGAAACCTGAATATAAAGAGCACACATGGAAGACAAGAAAAGCAGTCTTTAGAAGATGGTCTTTAAAGACAGATTCATATTATCCATGTGGTAAGGGGAATCAAACTAAGGCATAGTTTTTATAGGCAAATTACTTTAAACTTACCCATAAATTATTTGACTACTCATCATTCAATTTTATCAGTATTACAACATCATTATTCTAAATACCCCGTTCTAAAATTTACATACCAGGGCCCGTATTCTGAAGTCAGGTTTAACTTAAACTCAGGTTTAAAGTTGTGGTTTAAGTATGGACAGCCAATTGTTACATAAATCACTAACAGTAGAGATATCATGATTCAGCTCAATTGGCTCTCAAATCATTTGTAATTGTCTCGGAAGTATAAATAAATGATTTTCTTCACTATCTATTAATCAGGAAAGAACACATTAAACATAAGAAACATGCAAATTAATAAAAAAAAATTGATACTTTTGGCTTCCCCTACTTATAAACCACAACTTTAAACCCGAGTTTAAGTTAAACCCAACTTCAGAATACGGGCCCTGGAATGTAGATATGAATGGCCTTGGACTCAGCCTGAGTCACATGTACAATGTCTATGAAAGAAGGTTTTCTCCACCAGACTCACGACTCAGAAGTATCGGCCTCTACTAAATTAATCCCTTGTCAGACAGGTAAATTGTGGCAGATTTCATTCACGAGTGACAGTATTCTCCTTTCAATCATTCTATCGGCAAAATTAAAACACAACACATCTACTCTGTGACTTTAAATAATTGAAAGAAAACAAACATGTTAATTAAATCTACATGTATAATGCATATTGTTTATGAGGTTGAAACACAGCATACCATCTATAATAAACCTGAGCAACTATATCATTAAGACAAAGTAATGAACAGCAAAAAAAAATTTAAAAAATACCCTATTCATATGTGCTTGCAAACCTCTCTTGTGCAAATTATTTTTCAAATACTTTTTGATAAAACATCAGATATTACAAATTTAATCAGGATTGGATTGAAGGCAGAGTTATCCAACATATTTATCATAGCAATGTTTTAAACTGATTTCAGTCACTATGGGCAAGCAATGCTATTTCAATGACTTTGATACACATTAAAAAACACCTTGAGAACAATTTCATTTCAATGATAATGTATGATGCTATTCACACTTAAAATAATACAAATCTTTCACAATAATGGTATTTCAAGTTCATATTTTTTAATAACTTGATTCATTGGAATATTTGTTTAAAAAATTTGTAGTAATATCGGGCAAGCAACTCTGTTGGATGATTTACAAAATCAAAAGAAACAAAATAGTAAAAATGTAATTTTGAACTATTTGATTTACTATCAGACTGTTCAGGGGCCCGTCTTACAAAGAGTTACGATTGATCCAATCAATTGTAACTCTATGGAAATCCATCAGTGTCATAATTTTTTCTACAGGAAATTTGCCCAATGTCCTTTGTAAACAAAGAGAAGCACAGTGAATTTTCAAGAAAACAATGAATGCATGAATATACATCATAGTTAGAAATATTTTGAACAAACATGCATTATAGATGTTGACGTTGCTGGCCATCCATAGTTATGATTGATCGGATCAATAGCAACTCTTCGTAAGATGGGTTCCAGATTTATGATTTCCTTTTTAATGAAATACGCCTCTTCAGTGCCAACAATGAGTAATACATTTCAGTACGGTATGTTGGCGGAGGAGATATGACAATCTACACTTAGATCTACATAACTTTACTTTCTTAAGTTGTATAAATTGCCAATCCCACGTATTTTCACCTCTGTGTTACTGTAAACCTTTTTTTTGTAAAGCCTTTGGCGGGCTCAGCCAAAAGCAGAAAGACAACAAATGCACCGATCTCAACTTTATCAAACTTTTGAAACAGAAATTCCAATTTAATTCTTTACAGAAGTAGACGTGTTAAAGCACACAAATTCATGTTATATCACTTTCAAATATGCTTAAAAAGAGGATAGGCAGTGCAATTAACTTGAATCCAAGATAGTGCAAGGTGCAAAGAACTTTATAGCTAGGATAGTACACAGTGAAACACATTGTACAAACTTTTAAATACTGCCACGATGTGACTCTAGGCCTACTGATAAAAATACTATCAAATGGAGATCAAAGAGAACACGTTGAACTCTTCTTTCCAGATGATTGAATGATGGGTAGAATATATATCACTCGATTCACTTTGTTCAATTTTTGGTCATAGTTCTTGTATGTACATGAATAATAACATATAATTTATAATGATAACATCATATAATGATGTGAATTTAGAAAAATATACTTTATCAGAATACTTGCTCTTTCACCAATTCATCATCAAATTCATTCAAGAGCCATACATATTTGGTGTTGATTGAACAGGGTTGGAGGGGGGGCAGGCAATTATAATTTACAATGATAACATCATATAATGATGTGAATTTAGAAAAAATATACTTTATCAGAATACTTGCTCTTTCACCAATTCATCATCATTAAATTCATTCAAGAGCCATTCATATTTGATGTTGATTGAACAGGGTGGGGGGGGGGGGGCAGGCAATTATACCCCTTTAAAAATTTGTTAAAACTTTACAAATAAAAGAAGTTTCACCCTCAGTGCAGTGATTTTTGGTTTTGCGCTGAATGTTATTACATGCCTTTCTTAATCTGACCCCCCCCCCAAAAAAAAAAAAATACTAATGATGATGAAAAATTAAAATATATCAATAATAAAATACATAAATAAATGAATGAATCAATAAATAAATAAATTTTAAAAAAACTAACAATAGAAAGATGTATGGATGTGTGGGTTGATGGATGGATGGATGAATGGATAGTTAAAATAAAAATATTGAATTCATTCCTCACCTCACCCATATTCAAAACTTCCACAATCCTCAAACCAAAATCCCACAATCCTTTACCCACATAATATGCTATTGACATAATAAGCCCTGATGAATCCTTGCAAGAACAAATTCTGAAATCTGAATCACTTATAATGATCCTCAACCTAACCACTCTTTATTTAAGTCCATTCTTGTCCAGCTTTTCTCCAATGAATTTGAATTTCTTTAGAGCCATTTCGATATCTTTCTCTGTGACATGGTGATTCATGGCCGCTCGCAATGAGTTAGCAGTCTCTGGAAACAGTTTTACCTAGGAACAAGAATCAAAGATAGTCAAAACTATTTTAATGCCTTAAATTGATATTACAGGTAAATGTTTACGAACCATTGATGATACATATTAAAGGAAAATGCTTCAAGCAATTAAGACGAGTTTGGACTGGTTTATGACATAAAATAAAATTCTAAAATGAATAAGAAAAAGAGAATAATGTGTGTGTAATTGTGTTTTTTTCAGACGTGTATGAATCAGATATCTAGAACTAACCTTTAACATTGCCATCTGAAAGACACATATCATGGTTCAAATCTGGAATCTGACACCCATATAGCCTGAATCACAGGCAAACCCGACATCAGCCAAATGGTAATCTGTGGTTTATGGACAACTTTGACTTTCAGGAATTTAATCAGCAGAGCTGCCAACCTGAACAAGAACATTTCAGTATTTTCAAGGCTGAAAATCAGTATTTTGGTGAGGAAATTAGTATTTCCAAAGGAATACCATAGGACAACACATAAACTGAAACTTAAGAAATCAGTATTTTGCATGAAACCATCAGTATTCTTCTCTTTTTCCAGTACTAAATACGGAAAATCAGTACTACTTGGCAGCTCTGAATCAGGCACAGGTCTCGGCTGCCGGATTAGACACAATATTTTGGAGAGGCCGACTGTCATGCAAAAACAAAAAGTCGGCCCCCTGAAAGGGTATTGTGTTCAACTTGCCTTGATCCGCCACTGAATATCATTGTCATACCTGAATACTCTGACCGAGGGTGGCGATTTCATCATCAGCGACGTTTCCTAGGAGCTGAGCGGCTTGCATGGATGGAATGTCTTCTCGTATTAGAACATGTACCATGTTTGTCTGTGTGTTCTCTGGGATGGAAGTGAAGACTGGGTTGCCCATCTCTTTTAGACCTGATTCAAACAATGCACAAATTAAAAAAAATAATGGATATTGTGACTAGTTTAGAACATTAATATATCAGGAAATAAATTACTTTCATTTCAAAGAAGAGAAAAGTGCATTCACCCAACCATGGTTGTAAATAATGTAAAGTTAGATTAAAGAGAAATTCCAGTAGTTGTAGTAAACACTGATTTCATGAGAAAGTCTGTAAAACAAGGCTTAATTGTCAGTATATCATCGAGGATCTAGATCTGGTACAGTTACATTAACTGAACTTTGTGAAATCTTGAAATCTACGCTGAAAAATGTTCACACCGAAGATCCCCAACACAGATAAGCGCACGTGGGACAATGTATAATTATTGCTTAGGGCGTCGGGCCCGACGCCCTACCCGATTCCTGTGCTTATTTGCTGATTTCTCAGCAATTACACAATTTCTTCCAGAATTCTATGGCACATGCGTTTTATTTATACAAACAGACACTTTGGTGGTCATTTCATTGGATTCTGTACGAACTCATTTTGATATCGTTACCAAAACTAGCATTTACCTTTAAGACTTGAAGGTGACAATAGGGACTGACACCCCCCCCCTCCCCGACTAGGAACTGAGAAACATACTTCAAAATAATACACATTTTATAGCAACTTTAAATTTCTGGCTAAACACTCATTTTGTGACATAAACATCTTAAAACAGGCAGAGCATGCATGATAATAAAAAGTAACCACTTTGAAATAATCTTTCTTATTTATGTGACATATGCACAAAAAAAATATCTCAATGCAAATTGGCCTATGTTGGCAACAAACATGTGTAAACTTACCTTTGGATAGCTTTTGAGCATTTTCATGGTCGACATGTAGTCTTGCATATCCTTGATCTATGCCCACCAGAGCAGCAGCGGCAAGCACACCACACTGTCTCATACCTCCCCCTAAAGCTTTCCTGTGCCTCAAAGCTCTGGTGAAAGAAATTAATACCAATGTGTTACCAACCTGAGGTTATGCTGAAGATAATGAGGAATGGTTACACTGAAATAATAACTGCAATGCAGCAACTAAGTCACAAGCAAACAAACAGAAAATGGCCATGCCTTTGCAAGATTCATAAAGTTCTGGGCCGATATATCCAAATTGAGAAATCCTGCTCAGTAATCTTCTTTTCATTGTCCTATGTGGTTGATGAAAGGTTTGAAATTAAATATTATTTGAAGGTTTAAGATGAGGAAAGGTAGGTCATTAAGTGGTTAATATTCTTTTTTTTCTGTTGTGACACTTAGTTCTTTACGGTACTGATCCACTGGTCCCTGCCAAAAATCACTGGCAAACGGGTAAAACAAAAACTTATGACACGGCTGTAGTGAATTTGTAAATAGAGTACCGAAGTGATGACGTCACAAAAAACTTTTTTTTGCATTTCAGAATTTCTGATACCATATTTTGTTAGAGCATGATGAAATACCTCCCCTACCAAAATTTGGTGCGAATCGGTCCATGGGGGCCTGAGATTTGACCTCATGAATAAATAATTAGCCCCATTGAAGTTCACATATTATTGGCCTGATTCTAAAGTTAGGAACATTGACATCAATAGGGCTAATTATGTATTCATGAGGTCAATATCTTAGGCCCCCATGGACCGATTCTCACCAAATTTTTCATATGCTCTACCAAATTATGGTATAAAAAATCCTGAAATGCAAAATTGGAAAATTGATGATGTCACACTTCAGTACTCTATAGTAAGGCACCTTGTCAAAAGTCAGATCCATGTCTCCCTGCAGAAATCCTGCAAGTAGCTTTTCATTAGAAACTATCACAGTTGCCATAGACAAGACAATGGGGACTGCAGGAAAGCTCCAACGACAAGATGCATTACATCATCCTAATAAGTGATTTATCCTGCTGAACGACGCATCACAGAATTTGGACAAGATGCGTAAAGGTCAAGTCCACCCCAGGAAAATGCTGACTGATAAAAAGAGAAAAATCAAAGTAGCATAGTGCTGAAAATTTCATCAAAATCGGTTGTAAAATAAGAAAGTTATGACATTTCAAAGTTTCGCTTATTTTTCACAAAACAGTGATATGCACAAATAGGTGACTCAGTTGATGTCCATCACTATTTCTTTTGGTTTTTGTTTTTTATCTACTGATCCATATAGTATTAAGCAATGCTTATTCCACATGTTCAGGAAGGAATTAATTGTTGTATCACTTGACAATGAGGAGAAAATAAGAATATTTCTTATTTCCTATAATAAAATATAAAAGAAAATAACAGTGAGTGGATGACGTCATAGTCTCCTCATTTGCATACCAGCCAGGATGTGCATATAACTGTTTTGTGAAATTAAGTAAAAGTTTAATATGTCATAACTTTCTTATTTTACATTCGATTTCGATGAAATTTTCAGTGTTATGCTTGTTGGATTTTTCTCTTTTTATTCTAATCAACTTTTTGATGGGGTGGACTTGTCCTTTACGTAAATACTAGTGTCATAAGCATCCTATTCAGGCTGGAAAGTTAGTTGTTTATTTTCATCTGCATTCACGAATGATACAATGTTACTTTTTTCAAAATATGTTATGTCATGTACCGTTACAAATCAGAAAGTAACATGAATATGGATATAAATGAAAAGGAATATAGAAAAGTGGTAACTTGTGCAAAATAGATTTGTACTTACATGTAATTTGTGCTATGAGAATAGAAATAATATTAGGACCATGAAAATGACCAACATTAATTAGTGGATATGCTATAAAGATTGAGCTTTGCAATATGCTTGGAAGTTTTGCGTTATCAGGGGTGTGAGTGGTCACAAATAAAAAGATCTGAAAAAATCTGAAGAGTGTTAAAAAAGTCTGAAATAGAAAGAGCTCCCATACTTTTTGTACAGAGGAAAGTAAAAAAATAAGTTGAAATTAAGCTGAAAAAAAAAATCTGAACTCTCACACCCCTGCGTTATGCAGACTATAAAAACACAAGCTAAAAAAGTATTACTATTTGTCTTTTTTTATTCCATTTTCCCTCATTTTTTTAGATTTTTTTTTTTGGGGGGGGATCCACAACTATGTATCAACAGCAAATCAGCCATCTTACATGATAACAGAAAGATTTTGATAATCTCAGAGCTCTCAGTACTGATTTTTGTTTGTAATACCCATTAAGGATGCCTTCTAATGTTGGGTCACTGAGGTATTTTATAACCATAAAATCATAATACAATCTTATTATTCACTGGAGATGGGGACAATTTTATGATGAAGTAAATAAAGTAAAAGTGACAACTTCCTATGATAATAGACAGAAGGTGCTCGTGGAGTCATTTCTATTCTCACACTTATGGAAACTATGCCATTGAATGTTAACTATCATGGAATCCTTGATTTTCATTGGCTGTTGGGAATGGTTATAATAGAAGTTACTAAAGGTGCACAGATGGTATTAAAAATACAAACAGCATTTTCATTTATAAAAGAGCGAGGTAAATTGAATGCTTGAGGCCACATGGTGTAATCAGGTGCCAGAGACCACTCGGCCAAGGCACCTGGCCTTTTAAATGCAACTGTGACATGATGAAATTGTTATAACCTGATGACAGTTTGTATTAAATGAAGAATGACTTCCCAAAACAAAGTACAAATTCACATTGATTATCAAGCACAATGGGTAAAGAAATGAGCATGATATAATTTATTAAACAAACTTTAGGCATGACTCTCATGTGTTGATCTGTAATGAATATCATAAGTCAGACAAAAAATTGGAACCCGTGGGATTCGGACCTGCCATCTACTGCTTGTCTGGCAGCAACTCAACCACCAGGATATTCTGGTTCACGGTTAAGTTTCGATGATCTGGAATTCAAATACCCTCGATCCTCTTCTTTTTGACTCATTAATATGCAAATGCAGTCCGCCGTGGACAATAGACAATAGCGAATAAAGAGGCATTTTAATAGGAGGAAGTTATAATTTGTAAACAAATAACGTAATATTGTTTTAGACTTGATGAATTATCATCACACTTTTGATAATTAAATCATTAATTATACGTGCTGGCATATATGAGACATATCACAATGTTTTTTTTATTTGCCCTTCAAACCAAACACAAATATTAAATTACAAGAACACAGTACAAAGACAATATATACGGTTCCACAATGTTCTCACTTGGGCCCATATTGCTTTAGGCTACACTGAAAACTTACCAACTTACACTAAACATTTCTCTTTAAATTGTTCACTGGTGATTCAAATATTTTTCAAACTTTTGATAAAAGACAGAGAAATACATGTAAGATCATTATCAAACTGATAAACTTGAAGAAAATCACATTTGTAATTTGGTATAGCAATCATTTGCAATACATTACATATGTTGTTTCAATCACACTTATTGAAATGAACAGGAAAAGTGAGAATCGTCTTCACACTGATCAGGTACCTTAAAAGAACTACCAGAAACCTTTGCAAATTAAAAATTTTAACACATCAATTAGTACATGATTCATCAAAATTAAAAAAAGATAATGCCTTGTTTCATAAAATGCATAGATCATAGATTTAAGAATTTGTTATGTGCATGTTTTGAATCTTCCCTTGTCTTAACCATTCAATGTCAGAAAATTATGCCTCTGTCATCACCACGATTTTCTACTTAAATTCTGAAAATTGTGGTATTTAACCATAACAATTTCAGAGCCTTTTTATAGAAAATACACCCATGAAATCATACACGCAATACGATATGATTCCGTTATGTATAAGCCTCTTAGCTCCAGGGATTTGCATACTCTGGACTACCAGTTTTAGTGCTTGTTTTTGTTTATTTGTTTTGTTTTAAGATATGAAGGCAGAGCTACCAAGTCTCACGCATTATGTGTGAGACTCAAGCATTTTGGACTCTTGTTCATCCCCTCAAATCTCTGTCTCACGCAACTATCACAGCCTATCCCCATATACATTGTACACAATGTCTGTGATCTCACTCAGATTCACAGAAAATCTCATGCATAGCTGGTCTTTGAACTTGGCATCTCTGTGAAGGTGATAAAATTCTTAACATCATCTTGTAACCAGTCATTGATGATATGCTTAATGAAACAGTGTTCTACCCCTCTGGGTTAATTATAAGTGGGGAAGATACTCACCTTGCGATGAAGTCATTAGATCCTATAAGGGCAGACCCCACTGGACAGCCAAGTCCCTAATAAATAGAGAGAGTGGATTATGTTTTTTAATGAAAATACAAATACAGACATCAGGGTGCTACATAATTTTTTAAAAGTGCTTACCCAGTCGGGCAAGTTAATATTTAAATAGTTGGAATATACTTGCCCAAAAATCTATTTCACTTGCCCGAAAAAATCCTTGAAGAAAAAACTTTTACCTCTTCAAAAGAAAGTTTTGCGGTTTTATAAACAATTGACCTTTTCTCTCTTTTGACATGAACTGATCTACCTTGTTACTGCATTTCTTTTTCCGAAGTGATGTTATCTTGCCTGCCATGACCAAAATTAGGGTCAATATCATAACATATTGACCCTAATTCTGGTCATTCTTTACTGTGAAAATTTTGCTTTCTGCTGTGTGAATTTTCCTTGCCCAATTTGGGCAAGTAGTTTTGGTCTTTACTTCCAAACACTTGCCCGACTCTAACTTTTACTTGCCCAGGGCAAGTGCTTATGTAGCACCCTGCAGACAATAAAAATTTCATTTGTCCTCCTTCCCTTCTTTCCTACAGGTATTTTCTCTTACACAATGCCAGTTATCGTCATTCTTTTCTACAGCCAACAAATTTATTATTCATTGTGTTGAGAGGAGTAACTACAAGGGTTACTTTTCCTACTACGATTTTGGATCAGTTCACATCTGTTCAGTGTTTCCACAGCTCCAAAATAATTTTCCCGAAATTGGGTTCCAAATTTCCTGAAATTCATAAATATTTCCTGGAATTTTCAAGTTGGATTTTTAACGAATATCGGGCAATAATACGAGTGCAAATTTGTTCCAGGTGGCAAAAATCAGGGAATTTAGCATTTTTTTGTCCCCGCCCTCTTTAAAAGTAGGAACAACATTATGAAATGCGAGCACGGAGCGCGAGCGAAAAATTTTGAGCTACGTATGGAGGTTAAAATCATGTAAATATAACCTGAATATTAATAGTTGCTATATTTAATTGTTTCATTGTAATTTTTGGATTTCCCAGAATTTCCTGGAATTTTTTCATTTCCCGGAAATTACCCGGAAAAAGTCTGGATTTCCCGGAATTTGGGTAATTTCCTTCAAAGTGGAAACACTGCATCTGTTGCATTAAGCTTTCTCTCAAAGCATGTTCAAGAGGAAAATTATGTAAATTTGAGGATGGAATCTGATTTAGAGTTCAAGAAATTCTGTGTAGTTTTACATTAAACAAATACCAATAAGTACCAATAGGTTGACGATCAATTTTATAATTATTCAGCATCTCAAATCATTTCAACATCACAAAGATTATGATTACAGTATGGAGGGGGGGGGGGGGCTGTCCGCTCATCTGTAATCTACCCACATTTCTAAAATATTCTACTTAACTTGCAGACGATTTGTTTGTTAATTTCTGAAGAGTAATTATCCCTAAAACCTCAAAAAATTTGAACAAAATGTATAAACATCTTGCAAAAAAACACAGCCTGTCATTTCTAAATTGGAGTTTTCTACACTATTCAAGGTTTAGATGAGAAAGACTAAATTATGAGGTCTTCACATAGAATGCCTGATATTAAGAATTTTCCACTTTTGTTGTTTAATATAGCATGCCTTCTATAATTAGATGAATGCACATAAGGGGCACTGCATATAGATCACCACACCATACTTGCACAAAGAAAGAGTTGGTATTGTTACCTTTGAGAAACAGAGACTGATAGAGTCAACATACTGGGTGATGACATCAGGGGTAACATCCATAGCAACGGCTGCGTTAAGAAGACGAGCACCGTCTAAATGAACCTTCAGATTATGCTTATCTGCTATAGCTCTCACCTAGATTGAATCAACCGAATAATGGGTTCAAATCATGGATTGTCTTGATGGCATTTATACATTCAATAACATTAATGAATGTAAAAGTCTATCGAAAGCTGAATCAGATTGATGAAATGAATTCACATGAGCTGGGAAGTTTTAGGTACTGACATTCTTAGGTTTTCAACAGATCTTCAACCCTTAGATTATCCATATTTTTTAAATTCTATTTTCTCTGTCTCTTTCCGATTGTCATATTAGTTACATGTTCATTTGATTTTTGACTAGGTAATCAATTACTGCTTTAACCCTAAAAAGACTAGGTATTTTAGATGCTGAGAAGGCTGATATTTCAGCTGAATATCATGTGATCACAATTAAAATTCGCACGCACTTCAACCATAACATATTCTACAAAATTTTAGAATTGATTGTTCCAAATGACTGGTTATTAAAAAATACAGCAATCACACTAATTTATGCATAAAATTATAATTTCGCTGGAAATCTTTAAATAAAGCTCCTCAACAGCATACATGTATATCACTGCTCGACATACAATTTAGGGGAAAATCAAGGTGATCTGCAATTTTTTTGTGAGGAAATGGATAGAACTTATAGAGTTGATGATCAAAATACCTTCTTTAAGAACTCAAGAGGAAGTACTCTGCCTCCTGTTGCATTATGGGTGTTTTCGATGCAGATGAGTTTGGTGGTGGCCATGTGAACATCGCTAGGTCGTATCTTGGACTCTAGCTCCTCCAAGTCTAGAGTTCCATCTGGTAAGGTCTTGACTGTGTGTGGGCACACACCAGCAAACTGACATTATACAGAAAATTTATGACATTTTCAAGCTTCAAGTCTGGGTTATTTTCAATTCAAGTCAACTTAATTTGACAACATAAGAAATCATTAAACAGTATAAAGAACCAATCACTCAGAAGAGGCAAATATCACATTTTCCATAATCTGGTCTGTAAAAAAAGTGTGGTCAAATGATGCTAATTGCTGACTCAATTGTATGCTTCAATAAATGTTATTAGCACTTTTTCTCTACTGCACCATTGTCAAAATGAAGTGTAATGCCTCAAAGAAATGTTTTATAGATTTTCACGATCACCATCATTCATTTTCAGCATTATCATCACCACCATCATCATCATCATCATCATTTCCATCATCATCACCATCATCATCAACATCATCATCACCATCATCATCATAATCATCACCATCACCATCATCATCATCATCACCATCACCATCATCATCACCATCATCATAATCATCACAGTCATCATCACCATCATCATCACCATCATCATAATCATCATCATCATCACCATCATCATCATCATCACCATCATCATCACCATCATCATCATCACCATCATCATCACCATCATCATAATCATCACAGTCATCATCACCATCATCATCACCATCATCATATTCATCATCATCACTATTATCATCACCATACTCCATCACCATACTCCATAATCATCATCATCATCATTGTTGTCACCACATTCATTATCACTACTACTATTACTACTACTACTACTACTACTACTACTTAGTACTACTACTACTACTACTACTACTACCACTTGATTGTTCATTATTATCATCAGCAGGAGCAATAGCATCATGATCAATATAATCATTTACATCAGTATTATGAATATCATAATCACCATTCTAATCAGTATCATCATTACTTTTGACAGAGGGAGTAATGACAAACAAACAGTTCTATTTTCTTACCTGGGCCATACCACCCTGTTCCCAGGTAAAGATGTGACACTTGTCTCCTAGCAATATCTCCTCACCTCGACCAGTACAATGACCCATTACTGTAAAAATAAAGAAATAAACTATTATTAATATTCTACAAATTTCTAAAGAATCAATTAGTTTCTATCCAGAAATCTAAACCTTTTAAAAGTAGGAATATACATAAGCCACAGAGGAAGCAGTCAAAATGTATATTAAAGGACAAGCCCAACAAATAGTTGATTTGAATAAAAAGAGAAAAATCCAACAAGCATAATGCAGAAAATTTCATCAAAATAGGATAACAGTTATGACATTTTTATCTTCCGCTTAATTTCACAAAACAGTTATATTCACATCCTGGTTTGTATAAAAATGAGGGGACTGCTAACATCACTCACTCACTATTTCTTTTGTTTTTCATTATATGAAATGCACCAAATTTCTCAAAATCTAGACATTTTCTATATTGATACAATTTGATTCTTTCTCAAATTTATATAGAATAATTTCATCTCGAAAGCTGCAGATAAAAGACAAGAAATGACGACTTTACCTGCGATCAAGTTGGACATTGTCCCTGTTGGAACAAAGAGGGCAGCATCCTTCTTCATCATTTTGGCCACCTTGTTTTGTAGTTCTGGATTGTAAAAGTAAGAGTGCGACAGCTTTTGGATGAATGAATTATATAAAAAAAGTATCCTGATATTTCCTGAAAGTCTTATTGATCACTATCTAAGAGAATACATACATGTAATATATCCTCATGTAAACACTCAAAAGCATTGTTTTTTTTCTACCATTAAAGTAGAGACCAAAGGGACAAACATCTACATAACAATCATAGATGTTGAGTAGACAAATGGCAAGTATTTGCTCATAGATGAAAGGGAGAATATCTGATAATCATAAAACATAGGAAAAGTGTTAAAAAAGCTTGTTATTAATATTATGAAATACAGCATGTATGTTCAAATACCATCATCTGTGGATCACCATCATAAGTAATTCTACAGCTCTCTCATTTTCATTAGTATGACAGAAACTTTCAGAATTCCCTTTGTCCAGCTATCCATTCTTAAAAAAAAATACACATAAGCCCGAAGTCACATACAAATTCATGTTTGTTCACTGCTTGGTTCAATAGAAAAATCACCAACATCAGGAAAAATGAAAGTAAAATTTAAAGCAAATAGCAAATGAAATGCTATATTATCTCCTAAGAAATTATTTTTCCCCCACCATTTCCTTTATCATCAGCCATTGTTAATTTGATAACAGCTGCTATCAGAACACAGAGGACTCACAAAGGTTACATGCATTGCATGAATTGTAAGGTAGAAAGTCCATAGTATATATGACATGCTGGTCTTTGATAAGCTTTTTAACAATGATATTCTACAGCTAAGGCTAACAAAGCAAACAGATTAATTCAACATGATATAGATGAATATCTCGGTAATCTCATGCCCAGGTCAACCGGTGTAAAGTTGTAATGGTGTCACACGTGCAAAACATTCCCCCATAGACTTGTGAGTTAAAATGGCACTTTAAAAAAAAATCATAAAAAATAAACGTCAAATTAGAGGGTCAAATGTTTACTTCCATTGGATAGGATATATATCTGACATTCCATATCTGACCAGAAAAAGGGTATCGTAGCCAGCTCATTTAAAAAAGCAAATCACCATTTATGGAGATAACTATGATGGGATCAAATTCATCAACTTAAACAGTAAAATAGCCATAATTCTTCCGCCAGTCAAAAATAGTTCCAAAGTCATTGATATATCCTTCAAATTTGGGCAAAGGAAGTTCAGTAAGTACCATTTCTAGAATCAGTGTTAGATTTTCAATCATATTCATACACTTTTGTCAATCAGCAATATCAAATTAAAAAAAAATTCAAATGGGTTAGGTCGAACAAATATCTTTTGCCTTCCTGTTGTAGTATGTAAATGTAGTTAGATGCATGCAAGCTACATGTTTAGTTTTTCAGCCTCAGCAGATGCAGATGAAAATGGGTTATCATAAACTTCTATAATAAAAGATGGATAAGTTAATTGAATAGACCCCCCCTGAGATCTAACCCTAACCCTATGGAAATGTGGCTAAGTGTCACTACTATTTTTTTCCATGTCTATAGATTGATTAATTAAGGCTCTTAACAACTAGTATTTTTTCGGTTAGACATTGGGAATTCTGACAAGATATCCTTAAAAATAGTATCATACTAGATTGCATGAGAGGGTTGAAACAGCGTGGAGCTTCGATGGAAGAATCATTGCGTTGTTAAAGGAAACCAAAGAGAAGAAGGTGATACACAGTAAAGAAGACTTGAAAACATTAATACCAAGATAGTCTCCTGGGAAGTTTTCACGCACATCGCATATTTGATAATCATCCTAACACTGGACAGTGACTTTCTTTTTTCTTTTATTTTATATTTTTTATATATATATAATTGAAGAGCTAAGTACTTTCAAGCTACATGTAAACTCTTTATTTATATGAAACTGTTTTTAATTCTCTTTTTTCTTTTTTTTTTTGGCATTTATATTTTGTATAAACCTAATTTTTTTTATTTTTTTTTATTTCATTACATGGCATTTTTTTTTCATATAGTAAAATAAATTTCCCGTAGTAATTCAGTAATTATTTTGATTTAAATTCACATTTCGTAATAATACCCAGTTTTCACGATATGAATTGTCTGATTTTTGTTTGCTTTTTTAAAGTGTGTTGTGAGTGTGGGTGTAAGTATGTTTGTGTTTCTCAGAGGAATTGCCTTGTTCATTTTGAAGTAGACCTATTCCTCCCCCATGTCTGATCCATTTGAAATTATTGATCCTGATTTAAATATTGATAATTCTTTTGTTACCTGTAAGTGTTATACACCATCTGAGTTTAATTGTAATTTTGATAAAATTTCAGGTATTTCACTTATTCATTTTAACGCAAGAAGTCTTCACAATTTTTTTGCGCAATTACAGATTTACTATATATTCTTAAAAATTCTTTTTCAATTATAGCAATATCTGAGACATGGCTTTCTAGTACACCGATTATCCCCTTTCATTTGGATG
Source organism: Lytechinus variegatus (assembly GCF_018143015.1). Taxonomy (NCBI): domain Eukaryota; kingdom Metazoa; phylum Echinodermata; class Echinoidea; order Temnopleuroida; family Toxopneustidae; genus Lytechinus; species Lytechinus variegatus. The sequence continues at coordinate 22,321,280 of NC_054749.1, forward strand.
GGTACACATTCTTTAATTCTAACAGAATGGATGGTCGTGGGGGTGGTGTGGCGTTATTTGTGAAAGAAAATCTCCAATGTCAAATTAGAAGTGATATTTCATTTGACACTAATGTAGAGAGGGTATAAGAATATTTGTTTATTGATTTTGTTTCTGAATCTCATGTAAAATACACTGTAGGCGTTATCTACCGGAAACCGAATTCTGACATACATGCATATCTAGAGTTTCATAATAATATGCTTGATATTTTGAGTAAGGAAAGAAGAAATATATTTATAGCTGGCGATTTTAATATTGATTTGTTGAAATTTTCTCATCCAAGTGTTGCTAGTACTTTTATGAGTTTGAATTCATCATTTGGTTTTTCCCCTCTTATCTCAATTCCTACCCGTGTAACACTGGATACAGAAACACTTATTGACAATGTATTTACTAATGTTTTTGATTTAAGATATCATTGTGGAACTATTTCTGTCAAAATTACGGACCATTTACCAGTATTTTTTATTCCAGTTGTAAATAATGGTTCTGATTTCAAATCAAAGCCTTATACTTATAGGAATATTACTGATGATAGAATAAAAACATTACAAGTTGAACTTTTACAAACTGATTGGTCTGTTTTATATAATGACAATAAAAGTGATGTAAATTTACTTTATGACACATTTACTGATATTTTAACAAGGCTGTGTGATAAACATTTTCCTATGATAAAAAAGAACAAAAATAGACCACGAATTCGTAAACCCTGGATATCACCGTCTTTATTACTTTGTATCAAACGAAAAAATAGATTATATAATTTAAAGTTTTTATGTAATCCTTCCACTTCTAGTGAGAGGAAATTCAAATTATATCGGAATAAAGTTAATAATTGGCTACGTAATGCTAAAAGACACTATTATTGTCATAAATTTAATCAAACGAAAAACGATCCGAAGGGTACATGGTCTGTTATTAATTCAGTTTTGAATAAACAAAAAAAATCTTTACCTCAATATTTTCTGCACGACGATGAAAGGATTGAAAATTCTGAGCATATTGTACAAGCTTTTAGTTCGCACTTTTCTAAATATTGTACCGAATCATCTATGGGTGATTCTTCTGAAGCCCTCAATTCACATTCTGATTACCTTAAAGATTTGTATCCAAATTCAGTATTCTTTAAGCCAATTACAGAGAGTGAAATACTTGAAATTTCAAAATCTTTGAATAACAGCAGAGCATGTGGTCATGATGGTTTAAGTAGCACTCTTCTTAAAAAAATCATTCATTCTATTGTTAAACCGTTAGTTTACATTTTTAATATATCATTGTCCACTGGTATAGTCCCTGATAAATTCAAGATTGCGAAAATAATTCCAGTGTTTAAAAAGGGTGACCCACATTTAATTCAAAATTACAGGCCAATTTCAATCTTGCCGAGTTTATCCAAGTTGCTTGAAAAATGTGTATATAGTCGTGTTTATTCATTTCTTTTACAACATAAAATTCTTACACATTGCCAATATGGCTTTAGGCGTAACCATTCAACGTCCCATGCTGTTATTGATTTGCAAAGTAAAATCATTTCTGCAATGATTGATAATGATTTTGGGATTTGTATACTGATGGATCTTTCAAAGGCATTCGACATCGTTGATCACAAAATACTCCTTTCTAAATTGAAATATTATGGTATTCGTGGGGTTCCTTTACAATGGTTTGTTAATTATTTATCAAATAGATTTCAATATACTATTTATGATGGTTTCTCGTCAGATTATTTTGTTGTAACTAGAGGTGTTCCACAGGGTTCCATATTGGGCCCTTTGTTGTTTTTAATATTTATCAACGACATAATACATTCATCAAATAAGTTTGAATTCATAATGTATGCTGATGACACTACCTTATTTTATACTCCGCCTGAAATTGCAGATCTAGAACAAAATGTTAATATTGAAATATCCCATGTTTCGAACTGGTTTAAGGCCAACAGATTAATTGTAAACTTGAGCAAAACACATTTTATATTTTTCCATACTAAGGCTTTTGATATATCCTTGTCAAATATTTCATTAAAGTTTAATTCTGTTGTTATTGATAAAGTAGATGTGGCTAATTTTCTTGGAGTTTATATACATAGTACTTTACGCTGGGATGTACATATTGATAATATTTTGTCTAAAGTTTCCAAATGCTTAGGTATTATGTATAGGTTAAGATTTTACCTCCCTCTATCTGTATTATTTACTTTGTATAATTCTTTAATATTACCATATCTTTCATATTGTATTGTACTTTGGGGTAACAGCAGCCGTGCTAAATTAGATTCTCTGCATAAAGTTCAAAAGAAATGTGTACGCATCTGCACAGGCAGTCACTTTCTTTCTCATTCAGCCCCCCTATTTTACAAGTTGAAAACACTGAATATATATCATCTCTATGAATATCATACTGCATTGATTGGTTTTATGTACTCTCAGGGTCTTCTTCCAAATTCTATATCTTCATATTTCTCTCTCAATAATCAAATACATAATTATAATACTCGTAGTTCAAATTTGATACATTTGTGGAAAGTTCAGAATACACTGTCTCAGAAGTCTGTTCGTCATAGTTTACCTATTATATGGAATTCCCTCCCAAGTAATGTTATTGATTGTAAAACGTTATTACAGTTTAAAAGGGTACTAAAAAAACATCTTTTATCTCTTCACATTTGAGTTTTACAATGTTTACCATTTATCAATTTACATTAATATATACTTAACTTTACCTTGGCATCTAATTCCTCTGATAGCTGATGGATGTGTCGTGTGGGGTGAGTGTGTTTTGTGTGTTATGGTGTGCGTGTGGATGTTCATAATACCATTGTAAGACTATTCTGTTTGTTAAAGGGGGATGGGGGGCATAACAAATTGAAGATTCTTATATGCCTGTAACGCAATGTAAAATGTAGTACAGCTATTTGAGAGAACTTTTACACACAAAGCCTTAAAGGCCTTTCTTTAAGTTCTCTTATTTCATTTCATATTTTCATGTATTTGTATATTGGCATATTATGTGATAATCGTGTATGTTATACTTTGTAAATGTCTTTTTATCGAAATGAAATAAATGGATTCAATCAATCAATCAATTAATCAATCAAAATGTTTTCTGATGTATTTTATTGATTTTCAAATTTCTCAATCATTTCATTGTATATTTTTACTTCTTTAAATATCATTGAAATGGAAATTGCCTGCAATACTTTTCTAATCTTAAACAACATTGACAATAGTTATGTAAAAAAAAACACAAATTGAACAACACAAACATGCAAGCACACACACTCCCATCCCTAGCTGGGGGTATAGTCGTGCCAAATCTCAATGATTTTGGATACAGATAATTACAGAGCTTGTTTTTTATCACACCATATCTGCAATGTTCAGCCTTCTCAGATATTTACCATTGACAGTAGGATCCTCACCAAAGACATCATCACCTACCACAGCCTCACTCATGGCCTTGCGCATGGCATCCGTTGGCTTAGTGATGGTGTCGCTACGGAAGTCAACGACATAGCCCTGATCCTATGTGTTGAGATTTAAGAAAAAAAAATCCAGTCAAGTGTTTCAATAATAATAATAATAATAGACAGTTCTTGTATAGCGCATAACACATTATGAATAACGTCTCTATGCGCTTTCAAAGGACTTGGATATTATTACCCTGGCTTTAGCCCCGCAGCCTTTTACAGCGCTGGGGCATTTCAAGGAATAAATTCCTGCCAGGTACCCATTCACCTCACCTGGGTTGAGTGCAACACAATGTGGATAAATTTCTTGCTGAAGGAAACTACGCCATGGCTGGGATTTGAACCCACAACCCTCTGTTTCAAAGCCCGGAGACCAATCCACTGGGCCACAACGCTCCACTAAATTCCCTAAAAGAAGTTGCTTGATCTGATATTGTGGACTAATCCTTATTTCAAATGCTTGTCAGAAGTTTTTTTTTTATAAATTACACTATAAGTACTAATATTAACACATGAATCAATCTGCCATACTCACAATGAGTTTGTAAAGAAGTGTTGGAAATCAGTGAGGTCTACAGTTCGTTTTACTTTTGACCCCCCCCCATTATTTTGATACACATTTTAAAATGTATTACAAATCAGTCGATCAATAATATTTATGATTTTTTTTCACTTCTAATCAGGAATAAACAAGGCAAACACCAAGCGTTGTCTCGCCTGCATATTGCAGTCATGAAGAGGCTGCATGTCAAAACTCAAAACTATAGGTCATGTCATTAGTGGAACAAACAGATAAGGTCATGCCATTAGTGGAACAAACAGATGCAAAAAGCATCCGAACATACAGTACCAGTCAGATATCTTTAATACCTGTTTCGAAGCTATAGAAAGTTATTGTGTGTACAACACAGCACAGTGCCAGTCATGGAAAGTTCATTGACCTTTGACCTTTCAACTCACATTCGAACTTGACCTGCACCTTCAAGAGATGGACCTCTTGTATGAATTTGGCAATCCTACCTCGAAGATATAAAAAGTTATTATGTGTACAACACAGCACAGTGCCAGTCATGGAAAGTTCATTGACCTTTGACCTTAATCAAATTCAACTCACATTCAAACTTGACCTGCACCTTCAAGAGATGGACCTCTTGTATGAATTTGGCAATCCTACCTCGAAGATATAAAAAGTTATTATGTGTACAACACAGCACAGTGCCAGTCATGGAAAGTTCATTGACCTTTGACCTTAATCAAATTCAACTCACATTCGAACTTGACCTGCACCTTCAAGAGATGGACCTCTTGTATGAATTTGGCAATCCTACCTTGAAGATATAGAAAGTTATTATGTGTACAACATAGCACAGTGCCAGTCATAGAAAGCTCATTGACCTTTGACCTTATTCAAATTCGACACATATTCAAACTTGACCTGTGCCTTCAGGAGATGGACCTCTGGTATGAATTTGGTGAATTGGTGATCCCACCTCAAAGCTATAGAAAGTTATTGGGTGTAACAACACAATTGTGCCAGTCATGGAAAGTTCATTGACCTTTGACCTTATTCAAATTCGACTCATATTCGAACTTGACCTGTGCCTTCAGGAGATGGACCTCTGGTATGAATTTGGTGATCCCACCTTGAAGCTATAGAAAGTTATTGGGTGTACACTGTACAACACAATTGTTGACGACGACAGCCAGAAATAATGATACCTGTCTTGCTCCGCTACACAGGCGAGACAAATTAATTCAAAAGAACACAGATTGTAATATTGCCCCCCCCCCCCCCCTCCTTCCCAGTTGTGAGAAAAAAACCTAAAATTCATACAAAATCATAAAATATATAAAGATATACGCCAACATACAAAGCCATCCACACATAAACAAATTCTCAATTTCTCTCACCATTTTCTTTATACAACTTAAATACAGTCTAAAATCATTCAACTAGAACAGTGATTCTGGAATTCACGAAATTACAACAACAAAAAAGCTCAGTTCTAAGCATGCAGACACAAGCAGGGAATGGTTAGTGAGACGGCCAGTCAGTCACAGTTACACTCAATTCAAGCAAATGGAGTTTTAGCCTTGACTTTACAGACAAAAGTCACATGTCAGTCACCAGGTAACAATGTCTTAAATATCCTTTCCGGAAGTAAAAATGACCTTTAATATTGATACATGTAGTTCACCTGACCATTAAATCTGGCTGCTAAAATAATAATTTTGTCCATTATAGACAGGATGGGGATATCTATTAGGTGGTTCAATCACATCATCTCAATCACAAAACAAGGCAAAAGCAATTTTGTGTCTCGCCCACTTATGAAAATAACCATAAATATCATGATTTGTGAGGGCACGCAAGAGGATTATATCGAAACTTCATTGTGAAATGACTGGGATGGAATAACACTTGTCATAAGAGCCTTGCAGGTAAACTTTAATGTTGACCTGAAAATGACCTTTGACCTTACCATGTGACCTCCAACTGCAGTATAACATGCACGTCCCCCAAGTCCATCTACCATCCAAGTTTGGATGAAAAGTGACTTACAGTTGCGGAGTTAAGAGTCTTGCATGTAAACCATAACGTTGACCTGAAAATGACCTTTGACCTTACCATGTGACCTCCGACTGCAGCATAACATGCACGTCCCCCAAGTCCATCTACCATCCAAGTTTGGATGAAAAGTGACTTACAGTTGCGGAGTTAAGAGTCTTGCATGTAAACTTTAACGTTGACCTGAAAATGACCTTTGACCTTACCATATGACCTCAGACTGCAGCATAACATGCAGGTCTCCCAAGTCCATCTACCATCCAAGTTTGGTTGAAAAGCGACTTACAGTTGTGGAGTTAGGTGTCATAAGAGAGTCTTGCATGTAAACTTAAAGTTGACCTGAAAATGACCTTTGAACTTACCATGTGACCTCAGACTGCAGCATAACATGCAGGTCCCCCAAGTCCATCCACCATCCAAGTTTGGTTGAAAAGCGACTTATGGTTGTGGAGTTATGTGTCATTACAGATTTGTGACGGACGACATTTGGATCCCTTAGTCTCGCCTTCACCTCTGGTGGGCGAGACAAAAAGTACAGCATAAAATGGCTATTGAATATATCCCCCTGGAAATTCTCTCAACTCTGAAGTAGGTAGGCCTACTTTACCAGAGATTTCTTCAGGGAAAATTCCAATTCCACAGCATAAGTAGGAATGTCGGTATTCGCTACTGGATCATGTATTTCCATTGGAATCCTGTTTAGGCCTCCAACATTTCACCCAAAACAAGTATGAATGGTCTAAAAACTAATCTGATTCCAACAACAGATTAAATTTGCAAATATATGAACAAAACAAAGAGGAAAAGATTACATGTAGGTACTCATCCTCATTTCCTTCCCACCCACCCATGCATCCATTCCCTAAAACCACCAGGAACAATATACCTTGTATGCAATCCACCTGTTACAGCGTTGACAGATAAGAGCAAAAGGTCATGATGTCATTTGTCAGGATAATTTTCTTATCTGGAAACAAGGAATTGCAGGATATTATACAGATATTGCCTACCTAGAGTTTGAATATAACATTTCCTCTCCCCGACGGAATTATATTTTTCCCAAGGGATTATATTTTGCCCGAAGCGCGCAGCGCTGAGGGAAAATATTATCCCGAGGGAAAAATATAGCTCCGGAGGGGAGTTGAAATGTTATTTATTAAAACGATAGACCAGGCAATATCTGTTATATTATATAGTATATGTGGATTCGCCATCAGAAATTGCATTCGTCATCTGGCTCAAACCCGAATTGCTACAGCTCTGATCCATCTACGTCATAATATATTTTTTTTTGGAAAATACATCAAGCGCGTTCTTCATGCAATCGACGCGTTAACATTAGCGCGTACATCAAATAAACTACCTTGTTACGCAACTTGTATGCAGCGAGTGACGTCACCTTAGTGAATATAACGCCGCAATTGAAAATACAACGCAGTATATTCCATGAGGTGACGTCAAAACCTTGAATATAACAAATGCGATCCTCGCAGCTATGGTCACGTGGTGGCGTATTGACCTATCACTGATTCGAATCTACATAACCTATGTAATATAAGATTTTATAGGTCTTTTTGTACATTGATTTCTTTTCCTGAACTCATTCTCATTGAGGCTTATTAGTGAGGTCGTATAGTCTCACCAGTATTGGACTATATACTTTTTTCCTCATTTTTTGCTTTCATATCATAAAAGCTTAACTCATGATGCTTAACAAGCATACCAACATAAGGTATCCTATCCTGCATATCTTTTTTAAATTGTGTATGTGTAAAATGATCATATACAGATATAGAGTTTCCCCCCCCCCCACACACACACCCAATGGACTTTTCACCTAGATGCAAAAAGAAAACTACTGTATTGGCTTTGGCAGGAGCCTACTGATCACAAACAAATTGTGCACATATGAATGCTCTTCTACATGAACAGCATCACAAAACGTATAGCCACTAGGTAGTTTCAGACTGCCTCGAAGTTCGTCAGTTCCAGGTATTCTCTAATCGGGAAATTTACCCCGATCAGAAAATACCAGGTATTTTGGTAATGTGAAAGCAAACTACGCGTAATTTCCCCCCGAAAGAAAATACCCGCTAAATAGTAGGTACTTGGCGAAATTATGAAAACTTTCGCGGGGATTTTTCCAAGGTCGCAGGTATTTTGGCGATGTGAAAGCAAATTACGGGAACTTTTAGCCCAGCGTGTCGTTGGGCGCGGCGGCGTGGGTGGCTGCTGGGCTAGTGAATTTGAATCTCGTGCCTTGCCTGCTTATCAGACCATACTGCGCATGCTCGTAACTTCGGGAACTTATCCCGAAGGGTACGTTTCGGGGCGGTGTGAATGCAGGAATAATTAATGGGTATTTTTTAGCAAAAAAAGTTCTCGTAATTTAACGGGGATTCTTGTGATCGAGGCGGTTTGAAACCACCTACTGATTGTGTTTCTGAGGTCAAAATTGCAAGAGCACATCCTGACAGTCCAAACCAGACAATTTATAACTGCTGATTTGATTTATGAATTGGCCAGACATGCTACATTGACCCCAAATGACTTTTGAGTTGTTTTCTGGATCTGTCCTGGTACATAGGGCTATTCCTGGGAGAAGCTAATCTACCCACAGGGTAAATAAAACAAACTTGATGTTGCTTGTAGTGCAATGAAACTGCTAGAGATAGGCAGTATGGGTATATGTACATGTATATGCGGTCATAACACACCATTTTCCATGTCTTCATGCCATACCAGAGCATAAAATTTTCACAATTTTTCAATATGACCAGCCTGTTCTACCCCCCCCCCCCCCCCATCCTAAGTTACAAAATTGAATTCTTGTTGTATGAAGTTGAAACCTTGTCCTCTTGTTTCATGGCTCATTCTGTAAGGCCCCAAAATATTAATTTAAGATCCCATTCCTATTAAATGGTGCTATTGTGGATTTGCACAAACTTTGGCTCCCTTTTCAATGCATTATTGGCAATATCGCTACTGTTAAGCTCATGGCAGGGCAGAAGAATTTTATGCATGTATTTTCCCCTCCATGATTGTACCCATGTAATGTAAAAATGGTGACATCAAATCCGGCCGGATTTCAGCTAGTTTTTAATTTGAGATTTAAGGCTCCATCAAATCGTGCCATGCAAGCCTTGTGGGTGAGTTGTGGACAATCACCCACAACAAAGGTATGAGCATAATCAAAACTTTTCTGCATGCAAATTAGACTTGCATGCGCTGTGAGATACATGTACATGCGAGATACTGTCAATGCGGGGACCTGGGGCCCGTTGCAGAAAGAGTTGCGTTTAACGCAAGCAAAACAATCCATTGCACGTCACAAATGCGCACTGTTGACTGGTTGAAAATCAAGTTGCGCATGATTTTTAGAGTTGCGCATAATTTTTAGAGTTGCGAGTGATTGCAACTCTTTCTGCAACGGGCCCCTGCAGCTACAAGTGACCTGTGGGTAGAAAAAAAAAGTCACCCCCAAGTCACATGTAAGACTTGCACGGAACGATGTGACAGAGTCTTTAGCTCCGAATTCAATCGAAATCCCCATAACGTGATTTAAATTCTGTTGTTAAACTGTAAGATTTTGAAAGCTCATATCAAATTTGGCTGCATGATCAATTGTTAAGGGTCTGTGTTTCGATAAATACCAGATTTTTTTATCAAAACAAAAATTTGATTTCAAAGAAAACAAGAAACGTGAAAGTGTTGAAACAAGCATCACACTGCAAATTTCATCAAAACAGAATGTCAAATAATAAAGTTATGACATCATTTGTAAATTTTGCGGATTTTTTTCTCAAATGATATGCAAATGAGCAAGTCAATGATATTTCTTTGTCACATATAAAATATATTTTTTGCAAATCTGACAATGAGAAAGCTGTTTATTGAATCATGATAGCTTGCAATTATGGCAATGTCACATGTTTATCAAAATATCGAACCTTGTTTTCCATTAATGAGGGAAAATGCACATTATATTTCATATAATAAAAAAAATAGTGAGTTGATATAATTGGTTTCCTCATTTTGATACTTACCAGGCTGTGCATAACTATTTTGTAAAAAGTAAAGAGTGAAATAATAAGGTAAAAAACTAACCTAAAAGATAGAAGGCATGAAATCCACCCCCCCCCCCCCCCCCCTCTTCTCTCTCCCCATTCAATTTTCAGACATTCATACTAGTGATTGATTAATCAATCCTTTTAATCAATCAATCATTATTTCAATTAACCCACTGACTACCTAATTCTTAAATTCCCATATAGGCCTATGCTTTGTACAGCTGCTGACCAGGGGCCTGTATCATAAAGGGGTGTTGCAAGAAATATTTGCGATCAATTGCAAATATTCTGTTGCAATTTTACAACTGATAGATCAACGTTAGCTGGGGCAAATCAGATTAAACTTCTTGTTTCAAGGAGCAGATTAGCAATCAATCACTAATTTGCAATTACTGCAAGATACATGATTGATTTAGGGCCTAAATATTAATCTCAAGTTTCTTGCAACACCCCAATAGAGTTATAACTGATTTAACTTTGCCATTATGGCAACTACCATGGTAACGGGACTGAGCAGCCAATCAGAATCAAGGTTGCCATAGAAGTTGCCATGGCAAAGTTACAACAGTTGTAATTCTTTATGAAACAGGCTCCAGTTCCTTGTAGAACTAGAAACAGGTTGATTACTAGCTGATATATTTACTGTAGAATTTATTTTGGATAATTTCGCAAATCCTACATTGATATTATTTACATTCAATTATCAATCGATCCATCTAATCCATTCAATTCATCCACCTATCAATCTATCTATCAACCAATCCAGCAATCTAGTATTTATCATTCAATTTATTTATCAATCAATCGACCATTCAATGTATCAATCAATCCGTCCAACCATCCATCCATCTACCCACCCATCCATCATTCAGACACAAATCCTTCAATCCAACAATCTATCATTCTATATTCTCCAACCAATCAATCATTCCATTAACCAATAAACTCATCGAACCAGCATCATTATACTAACCATCTTTTGCTTCTTCGATGCCTGTGAATACATGATGTGCGGAGCAGAGTTTCTCAGCGATGGATGACTTGAAATGGATAAAGTTTATGATTGTTTTTGGATGGATGATTGCAAGGCTTTCTAAGACAAAGGAACACTTGTCATGCAACAGAGGAATGAAAAAAAATGATGGTAGGAAGATCCAGCAAGCTTCTTTTCTTTTATATGCAGCAAAGTCTTTGCGAAGAAATTATTCAAGAGAACAATATTCTTTAAAGGTCACAGAGACAGGTAAAACAGTTCATGCAGGGATACCACACATTTCATGCAGAGTTGATATTAGTCTGTGTAGAAATGAGAACAAAGATATTTAGCAATGATTGTAGGAACACACAGCATTTACTTGTACTCACAAAACACCAAACATATAGATGGACACAAGCAGCTTTCTTTATTTTTCATTTAGATGTTTCAACAACACAAAAATTCTTTGCTTGATTTCTAGGCCACCAGGGGCCCGTTTCTTGAAACCGTCTTCAGTCTAACTTCTTGACTAAATCGGATATAGTGAGCTACTTGTCTGCAAACCATTTCACAAACCCCCATTGCCAATATCACTGACAAGAACCTGACTTTAATATATTTGACACCTCCAACCATTTTTTTTTTGTATGCCCTCACATGGGTAGACTCCCCCAAGGAAACATTACATGTGCCACGCACAAAAAATCACAACGCAAGCAACACTTGCTTGGGATTGTGTCACATTCCGATGCCTAGCAATCGCAAACCCAAACACGGTTGGGCGTGCAAGGTTTAAGTATAGCAAACTTACCTCGCAATACGTGTGAATGGGGTAGACTATGACATGTAAAAGTGCCTCAAAAAAATTATTGAATTGTAAGATTGTGCCACGTAAAGCCATAATTGGACTCATATTCTTTCAGACCCTTATCAGCATTTATTAAACTAAACTGCACAGAAATACGTTTTGGTATCTTAAGATTAAAATAATTCATGAAATTATCAAAAGTGAGAAAAAGGCCACCAAAATTCTGTAAAAGCCCACATTGGGTGGCCCGCCCGGGCTACCAAAATCTTTATAAATTGTAATATTTTCTATTGTTTTAGGGCCAACAAATTTGCTTGGCGGGCCATCAAGAATATGAAATTGATGATTTTGGTGGACCAATCGGGCCACCGAGAAAAAAAAATTGTGAAGAGCCTTGCTTTATGGTTTATTTCCAGAAACTACGAAAATGATATGTCAGGGGTGCATGTACCCAAATTGTCCATGCCATGGTTTTCACAAACAGGCCAAAGATTCGTAAGGTGCCATATTTACCCCCACATTTTTTTGTAATCCCTGTATTTCTTGCTCAAGATTTCAGTACGGGATTATCTCATATTACGTACATGATGTACTTGAACTTAGCAATTAGGTCTGCCATCTCCAGTCTGATTTAAAGACCCCCTCCAAAAACAAAAAAAATAAATATATACATATAGAGGGTCTAGACTCTACATTGTTAATTACAAATGAAGAGATAATATGCAAAATTATCTAAATCCACTCTTTATCAATATATTTTTTACTTGTTTAAATAGATAATTAAAATAAATCTAGTCCTTCTCCAAATAGTTTCAAGAATTGTATTAATGATAGACCTGATTTTTTTTAATTTTCATGCAAAGGACTAAATCCGAAAAAACTTTTCTTGCAAAAGGGACTAATTTTTTTGCACATTCTTCACAGATCAATGCTTTCTCATTTCACCCAAATCTATTTCTCTATTCAGAAAGTTCTTGTACTATTTTTAAAGAATCATTGATAACCAGGTAACAAAAATGACACTCAAAGAAATCCTGCAGATATTTTTTTTTAATTTCATATGATTTTATACATTTTTGTGGATTTAGTCCACTTTGCATGAAAACAAATTATGTTACACAAGACATGTTAATAATAGCCTATTCTATTCCCAATACACTTCCTATTGTCATTTTAAATGTTGAGATGAGTTGGTTCTGTTTATAAATTAGAATACGCCAGGTTTGAGAAAGTATAGTGGAAATATTTTCATCCGAGGTCGGTTCCGCAGTAACTTTTTTCCCGAGGGGCGCGAGCCCGAGGCAGTCCATGGTGCGTTTTGCCCAAACGAGTGATTGCCTGGTTTTCAGTTGGACGCAAAATTATAAAAACAAAAATTCTACTCTGACGTCACAAACTATTTTGATCGAGGCAGAGGGATCTACACGAGATCGGTCTGGTAAGAAACCTGCAATTTTTAACCTTTTATTAACCAATTTTTGAAACCTTCATACGCAGAAGGCGTATAAAGGTGTAAAAATAAATAAAATCACTAACATTTTACAAACATGATTTCTATCTTCAACAAAGATGGATTTTGTTGAAATTGTTTACATGTGTCTCTTATATGTATATGGGAGGCGGTTCAAGGCTCCATAATCAAATGACAATATCATAATCATAAAAAATATGATCACGGATTCCTCAAGGCTATTCGACCGTGCACAAAATAAGGTGACGAACGAATTAACATGTCACGAGTCATGATTAAGGTCTTACGTTACACCATGGCATTACGTATTGGCTCAACCCTCATAAAAATTGCCTCTTTAAGAATAGGCTTCTCATTAATAATAATATTGATCAATTGGCCAAATCGTGGTTTTGGGAACCACTCGTAGATTTGTGTACGCGCACTTGTGTACAAAGTGAATGGAGGTGGAAATAGGGAACCGTGCGTGTGATTGAATAAAGCGCTGCTGTATGAACTATGAAGTGAACGGTGGTTCCCAATATCACGATATTGCCGATCAATTTTGGGTGGTTGTTGAACGGAAACTCTTTTAGTTTCCATAAGATGAGTTCTCAGTTTACAAATTTCTTGTCAGGAGTGGACAGATCGCGATCTCCGAGCCACCACACCGGGCGGGTGCCAGGCAGCAGGCGATCCCACGCCCCCGAGCGCACAAGTCTGCCGGTAGTCGGTAGGCAGTTCGCCGGCTCCGGATCGATCCGAACGAGGTCGTGAATTTTCTGTTCTACAAAGTACAAGTACAACTACCGGTACGTTTATTAGATTACTAAAATTGTAAGAAGGAGTATACACTGTCGACTTACCCTAATGCCCATACTATACTTCTTGGTGGATGCAAAAGCCATTGATCTGATAAAGTGATATCACAGTAGACGCATAAAATCTACACTTATTCAAGCCAAGGAAAAGACCAACGTCGGACTAGCACTGCAGCACAACACGCCAACCGGGCTCATCCCCGTTGATCATCAACAGAAATTCGCTCAAGATACGGTGGGCGTGTATCATCGTTGCGGCATCTAGCTATACGGCACAACAGAAACGTCATTGTGACTAGTCTCGAGAATGGTCATTTAATAAAATTTGTTAATGTTTTTATCGATTTTCATGTAGAGAAGTAACATCAACATGTAAATCGAGGGAACGAGAGGAGACAAAATGAAGAAGAAAGATAAGATGAGGAAGAGAAATATTTAAATCTAGATGGGGAGAAATTGGACAATGGAATTCATTCTTAGGCCAGTAGCCAGGGCAATTAGAAATTGTATTCTTTAATTTGAGGAAAATAGATGCTTTAATTACTCACTTGACCACCCCCCCCCCCTTATTGGAGGCACAGTAGGGGAGGGTGGAATTTAAAAAAAATGGAAGAAGACGAGTAAATGAAAGCCTAATTGGATAAAAGGAGTAGGATTGGAGTTGTGATTTTCCTCATTTCTTTCTCTGTCATCTCATCCTAGGTTTTACTTGCATACTTGTTGTAGGTCTTTATAACATATTTTCAGTAAAAGCCCTGATTTTAAAACTGAGAGACACCTACTTGACTTTAAATCCTAGTACATGTAGATATATCCTATAAAAAAGACATAGAAAAGAAAAACAATATATATATATTTTTGAATTTTACTTTTTTCATTTATTTTTTAAAGAAAAAAACGTTAAAAATTTAATATGATGGCGAAAATAGTCAAATTTGACTGGTTGCCAAATAAAAATAAGCACCCCCCCCCCGTAGACCAGTCGAGACTCCTTTATTCCGAATTCTGAATGGTAGGCCCTACAACTCAAATGTAACACGGTGATATTTCTATTCAAATCCAATGTAAAGTAATTTTTATTCATCTTTTACTTTCTTCTTCTTTCTCCCTATTCTTCTTCCCTCTTTGATCTCCTTCTTCACCTTCAATCCTACTTCATCTTCTCCTTATTATTATTTTTCTTGTTCTTCCGGTTTTCCTCTCTCTATTTTCACTATTATGATCTTGTACAAGTGTTATTTTATGTTTATTATTTCTTCGACATTTAGTGTGCTTGAAATTTAATGATGAATAGATTCTGCATATATAGGGGATATTATAGCAGCATACAGTCCTTTTGTCATCATCCACATGCATTATTGTGTCTCATTTCAAGGCATCCATATTTACAGATCTATTCAGGTGTGCCGCAGTTATAGGGGGTCAATTTGGGCCCCCTGATTTTTTGCTTATTTCTAAATGATATTTGTAACTTGAAATTTAGTAATCAAATCATGATTGCACTTTACGTTTACGACACGGCTCTTTTTTGTAAGGGAAATAGTTCAAAAAGCACTCAGAAAAAAATGCAAAAACATTATGATTTACTGTGCAAATGATTTGAAATGAATAGTATGGAAATGAATGCAAAGAAAACCAAAGTGATTGTTTTTGGGACGAAACAGAAAACTACCAATCTAAGTACGACCTTTCACGGAAGAGAATACCTAGAGAATGTTTCTGATATCAAATATTTAGGGGTAATCCTTTACCAAAGTCTAAGTTGGACATTGCACATAGATCAACCGGGCTATTACATGCATTACTTGAATCGTCAATGCTCTTATTCTCCCACATATTGTTTGGGGTAAGTGTAAAAAGAAAATGGAGACACATCATTTACACATGTATGAAAAAATTAAGCATTTATGATTTCATGTAATAACATAAGAAAAGGGAAAGTGGGGATGTGACATCATCAGCCCACCTAATGAATATTCATGACGATGTGCATATAACTGGTTTCACAAAATATTGATAAACTTTAAAATTCAATAACTTCATCCCTCCCCGGTCCTCATCGTCTTTGGATTGATGGGGATTGAGCTAACAGTAAAAGGGCGTATAATCATACCCAAGAAATAAATTACTATAATACTGAATCCAAAGAGGGCATGCACGTATGTACACTTCCAAAGACACTGGTGTTGATTCAGGGGCGTCGGAGCAAAGTTGAAAGTGAGGGGGCACAGGGGGAAAAGGGCATCTTTTCTTCGGAAAAGGGCACTATCTTAAACATGGCCATATGCAGATATTCTTCGCTTGGGGGTAGCATGTGTAAACTTTTTGGGAAAAACTAAAAAATGAGGGAGCAAAGAACGAGCTTATCATTGAGGCGCTTTTGCATTTTGTTAAGTGAAATTAATGGATTTTGTGCATATTTGTTTTTTAATTTTTGGAAAATCTGCAGTACAAATATGTAAGTTTTCCCTTTTTATAGGGGCAACTGCCCCGCCTCCCGCAGCTACGTACGGCCATGATCTCAAAACAAAGCGGAAAAAAGGACTTATCTATACCCCACTCATGACTCGTGATACTAAAGGCACGCAGGATTATTTTCACAAGTTTTTTTGTACGACGCTAAATAGAGAAACCGGGCGCTCATCAGACCCGAAAATAGTGGGGGGTTTTTCAGGACAACTGATCTGATATGAAGAAGAGGCAACTATATGGGAAGGCAAAGGGGTCGGCACTCGTCAACTCATAAAACAGGCCCTTCTCACGTGACATAAGCACATAACACGTTCGTGGGGGGGGGGGCTTTTTTCCTAGGTAAAAAGGTGTACTGGTTAAAGGCACTTACTATAAGGCAAGGGTACAATTATTGCTAACACATAAAACGTACGGGTCCTTCTCAGGTGAAAAGAGCACAGAACACGTCCGTGAGGGGGCATGTTAGGGGGGAAATGGCACTTATGTGTGGTAACATCTAAAACTGGTCCTCTTCCAATGAAAGTGGTGCAGTACATTCGTGAGGGGGCACTTTCTTGCGTAAAAAGGGCACTTTTCAGTGCTTCAAAAAAGTGGGGGCTCCAGATCGCCGCCCCTGTGTTGATTTAACACAAAACATTGGTCCACACCAAAGAAGCGTTGACACAACACCGCAAAACCAGTATTGGTTTACTCATGTAGTTGGTCCATGGTTTACTATACTCAGAAGGGTGCAATAGGAAGGTAAATTGCCAATTCGTCTACTGCCAACTCGTCCATTCGCCAGCACTAGTCTACTTTCATTTAGTCTAATGACATTCCGTCCATCAACATTTCGTCTAACAACCATTTGGTCCATAAACCATTTTGGTCTTATCACCATTTCGTCAGTCCAATTAGACCAAAATGGTATATAAGCCTATATATTGCTATTGGACCAACTGTTTATTATACGAAATGGTGAGTGGACAAAGTAGCAATCAAACCATATCAATATTAGAAAAAAGTACTAAAAGAGTTGTTCCCCTACTGATTAGGAGAAAAGAGAGACAGAGAGAGAAGACGTCTCGTTTAGTTTTTTTTTCAAGGGAAACCCTAATAAAGCTGTATTTCTTCCCTTTTTTTTCTTCGCCCCTTTTTTTCCGTTTCCCTCTCTTTTTAAATTCTTTTTGCTGCATGGGCGTCTTTTCAGGGGGGTCTACCGCCCGCTAGCTGGCTATCGAGCTGAATTGCTCTATATACTGACGTGTGCATGTCAGTGTTGTAGTCAAGGCTCAAACCTCCAAGGCCAAGGCTTTAATACCCAAGGCCAAGGCTTCAATACCCAAGGCTGAGGCCAAGGCATGGAAACCCAAGGCCAAGGCCTGAAAACCTCAAGGCCAAGGCATTTCAAACTTACGATATACAAAACAATGAGCTAACAATGCTTAGGCCGCTAGACATCACACATGGCAAAAATGTATGTGAGCGAGCGGACTGAGCGAATAAAGAATTTCACCCTTGTACATTTAAAACAATAATAATTTCATGTTAGATTTAGACGTAATATATTTTTTTTGGGGGGGGTGGTTCAGAGCCAAAAAGGCACTTATATACCAAAATGGGAATTTTTGGTGCTAACAGATACATGTATTTTCAAAATGAGATTATCAACTGCGTGAAGTAGTTGTTTGTTTTGTAGAAATTAAGTTGAGCAAAGCCTTTTTAAATTTATTTCTTATTGATAAGATAGATATTTTGATTAAGGTTTTACTTCTCAGCGAGAAAGTGTAGCGAGCGAGCAGTTTTGACAAGAAAATAAATTCTGAAGTTGTAAAACTCGATTTTTTGTCAATTATGGGTTTAATGACTGTTAAATCACTAAATCACTGTTGCGTGATGTTGCCGGTACGAACCACGATCTCAAACTTCTGGACATGTGAAATAAGATATGAAAATTAAATATTCTGAGCTGTTTTGTAATAATGAAAAAGATGTGTATCTAATTAAAGAAATAACGCTAGATAATGTACAGATCAGAAAAGGAAGCATTTAAGGACTGCATTTTTGATAGGATATACATAACTCACCAAAGTAATGCAAGCGCAAAGTGCAAGCTAAAAAAAATTGTGATATTCCAACCTGAAAACTGGACATTCTAAGCATTTTTTTGTGTGCAAACAGGAATAGAATGAGTACAATAATTGATGCGAGTGCAGAAAGCGAGCCAAAAATTTGTGATATTCCAACCAGAAAACACCATTCTATACATTTTTGTTACCATGAACAGGATTACATGTAGTACTGTACTAAACAATAACTGATGTAAGCATGATTCAAAATTTGTGATTTTCAAACTTAAAATAAAATGTATTATTTTTACTATTAAAGAAGGTATTTCTTTTTTAAAAAGGGCAAAATCATTCTGAAAAAAGGCATTTTTTCCTACAGGATTTTTTTTGGGGGGGACAAGAGAGCACAGAGTGCAAGCTGAAATTTTCAAATGCTGACTTGAAAATGTGTCATTTTTAGGATTCTTGCCAGTTTTCATGTTTTTTCTGCTTACAACCACTTTCAAATTTCAATTCTCATTTCTTGTATCTTCTACACCTATTTTACCTAAAAAAAAAACAGAATAAAGAATACTTACAAAATAAAGTTATATTCAAAAGGATACAAAATAAATGGGGTGTACCCCATACCCTTAGTTGGGGGGGGGGTAAATCTTGATTATTTCCTGAAACATTTGATTATTAATAATATTAATAATTATTAATTATATAGCATTATTTTAATTAATCATTATTTCTTGAACCCACATTGACACAAAAACAAATACGTTATTTCATTGAATTTTTTCCCTTTGTTTTGTCAATCTGAGACAATAGACCCAAAACAAAATGTATACAATTTAGAAAAGATGTACTGCCTATCATTATTAACTAATTCTGCAGTATTATCTGCCTAACCAGCCACCCCCTTCTTTCTTACGCCCTTACATGTTTCTCCTTACAATTTAGAAAAGATATACTGCCTATCATTAACTAATTTTGCAGTATTTTCTGCCTAACCAGCCACGCCCATCTTTCTTACCCCCTTACATATTTCTCTCCCTTATCCTCTCTCTCTCTTCCAATTCCTCTTTCTCGTCTGTTTAAAAATATATCAGACCCCCCAAAAAAAGAGAGAGAGAGAGAGGAAGAAGTTCCACCACCAAGAATAAACTTAAAATAGGGGGATAAAGGAAAGGAAAATGTGGAGTAAATTTGATATTATTTTCAAAACATACTGTCACAATCTTTCAAAAAAAAGCTTTTTTAATAGCAAGAGGTGACAAATTTTGTTCGCTCGCTCGCTTCAATCGCTTTCAACTTTTTTGGCAGAAATTTTGTTCTATATGCCATGCTTGGCCCCTCTAAATTTTTGGCTCATCATGCCATTGACATAGCCAATTTGGATATAACAAAATTAAAGTCTGTGTTCAAGTTTTCCAAATCTTTTCAGAATATAATTAAGACTTAAATCATTCTTGTTGGCTAAAGAAAATAATACAAGGAAAATCCTAATGGAATAGAAATCAACCTTGTTATAAATCATTCCTTAGATTTAGCTATGTTTAAAGTGTGAAAGTTGTTGTCAAAATTGCAGTCAGATCTGTCAGAATTATTCCTTTCATCAAAGCACTATAATCTTGATCATAATCATTATTACTGTCATTATCATTATTATTAATATTGTCATCATCATTAGTCATGATTACAACACATTACCAATTAATAGTTATTTTTCATCACTGCTGTTTTCTTTGTTACAATGTGATGATAATTCTTAATAATGATGATTTAACAATTACAATTGATGACACAGCTAGTACACAATACTGCTGTTGCTACTGTTACTGGTGACTGGTAGTTTTGATCATTAGTGTCATTAAATATACAGAACAATTGAAACATTTATAATTACTTATATAAAACAAATGAAAGTACAAAATACAAAATGCCTTGAAAAAGCCTTGAAAATGCCTTGAAATTTCAAGGCTCAAAATCCTCAAGGCCAAGGCTTGAATGTTCAAGGCCAAGGCTTTGAAAAAATAGGCCTTAAGGCGCCTTAAGGCCAAGGCCGAGCATCAAGGCACTACAACACTGGTGCATGTGTTAAAAACAATTATCATGATCATGATCATCATCACCATCATCTTATCATCATCACCTTATCGTCATCGATCATCATCGTCATCGTCGTCATCATCATCATCATCACCATCATCATCGTTTTCATCACCAGCATCATCATCGGAATCATCATCAGCATCATCATCGTCATCATTGTCTTCACATCATCATCATCATCATCATCATCATCATCAAACGTATCGTCGTTTTGGAAGTCTGCATCATCAATGTGTATCCTTCCTTTTCCGTTGATAAAAAAAATTATAATTAGCGTCTGCAATTAGGCTAAATCTGCGCTACTGTATGGCCTGAAAACGGTGTATTACTGAATGAAGAAATGAATGACGATAAATCCGACAATATTAGAAGCTAAAGCTTGTTTTACATCGATAGTTTTTATCGAATTCTTCATTAATAGAATCGCGGCGTAGAAATCCGAGATGCTGTCAAAATCTAAAGGGTGGTTTGGTCCTGTTAAACCAAAAAGTGTTCATTCTTTGGAAAATTTACGGTAAGTCGATGTCAAAATTAATCAAGATCTCGTTCAGTCACTGTGTGACGGTCACTTTGATGTGTGAATGTGAATTTATGATGTGAGTTGTGCAGCTGCTGTGCTGGCTCCGATCCCACGGCGCGGCTACCGGCTAGCAGCTCGCTGGTCGGTCTCTAGCTCCTCAGACTAGTGTGGACTGTTTGTGGGGGATGGTGTGTGTAGCCAGGGGCGTTGTAGGGAGTGAAAGTTATATACTGTACGTAGCTCACTCCCCACTAACGCCAGGAATCACCGTACATGCCTTTGCGAATCGGACAGGATTACCCATGGTGAACCTAGACCTAAATCACCAATTTTAGTTATAGTTTTTCGCCCAAAGTTATGTACATGGGCAAGTTTTATGTTTACCCCCATTTGATTGTATTTTTGCAAGTTTTCATTAAGGCAGCCACACGCGTGTGTCTTTACCATCCAGCCACACGTGTGTGGTTATATCCAGAACACCCATCTGTGGATACCGCCACATGCTGCCAGTAATAACAGTAAAACACGTACTGGTATGTAGGTCTGACCGTCTATATCACGATCAAAATAACCTCATTTCTTCAATAAATTCTTACATTCTAAACCCATTTGATATCCTTAGATCGTTTCAATTTCATTCTCACCATCTTCTCTCCTTGCTTTTCTTGTCTTGTTACAAACGGTCGTCTGTTTAACAGCAAATTCTCTTTTTCTACTTGTGTCGATTCTGGCTTCCTTCGCGGCGGCGGCAGACCCATACAGCGTCTACTACTGCGCTGCGCTAACGCTGTATGGGTCTGCCGCCGCCGCGAAGGAAGCCAGAATCGACACAAGTAGAAAAAGAGAATTTGCTGTTAAACAGACGACCGTTTGTAACAAGACAAGAAAAGCAAGGAGAGAAGACGGTGAGAATGAAATTGAAACGATCTAAGGATATCAAAGGGGTTTAGAATGTAAGAATTTAATGAAGAAATGAGGTTATTTTGATCGTGATATAGACGGTCAGACCTACATACCAGTACGTGTTTTACTGTTATTACTGGCGGCGTGTGGCGGTATCCACAGATAGGTGTTCTGGATATAACCACACGCTTGTGGCTGGATGGTAAAGACACACGCGTGTGGCTGTATACACTGCCTTTCATTAAATAAATAGTCGTAAAATTGAAAGAAATTAAGAGCAATAGCGTTCACTTACCCCCGTCTGTTGACGAAGCCATTTTGATTTCTTTTGTTATGATACCTAGATACACACGCGTGCAGAGCTGCAACTTAGATTTAAAAAATACTTGCATTTGTCAATAAAAATCACGATTTGTAAAATATTTGTTTCGGTTGAAAAATATCATGAAATAATTTATATGATATTTATCGATAAAAAAAAATATTTTGCGATTCCTGATATCTATCGGCAGATGCAAATATTTTTTTAATTCAAGTTGGCAGTTGACTGCCAACTTGAATTAAAAAAATATTTTTTGGCTTCGTCAACAGACGGGGGTATGTGAACGCTATTGCTCTTAATTTCTTTCAATTTTACGACTATTTATTTAATGAAAAATTAAAAAAATACAATCAAATGGGGGTAAACATAAAACTTGCCCATGTACATAACTTTGGGCGAAAAACTATAACTAAAATTGGTGATTTAGGTCTAGGTTCACCATGGGTAATCCTGTCCGATTCGCAAAGGCATGTACGGTGATTCCTGGCGTTAGTGGGGAGTGAGCTACGTACAGTATATAACTTTCACTCCCTACAACGCCCCTGGCTAGGTGTGTGTGTATGTGTGAATAATGTTGCAAGTTAGAGCAATAACAGGATCGGAGTTAGGTTCGGAAGTTTTGCTCCTAAAATCAAAATCGGTTCAGACATAGCCTGGAGGCATTTGGGGAGTAAAAATCATCTACTTTACGTAGGCTTACTCCTCTATTATAAATAGAGGAGTAAGCCTACGTAAAGTAGTAAAAATCATCTACTGTACGTAGGCTTACTCCTCTACGTAAAGTAGATGATTTTTACTCCCCAAACGCCTCCAGGCTATGTCTGAACCGATTTTGATTTTAATAGTAATAAAGTAATAGTATTAACCCCTGGCACGGCTAGGTATGCCTGGCTGCACTCACACATTGTACGAGGTTAGTATGTACTAACCTCGTACAATAGACCGTGTTTGACCCTGGATTTCGAAGTAGTCGGCAAACATCGCTTCATTGCTGAAGTAATATTTGCCGAAGCTCCTTCTCGCTACGCACCGGGGCTCTTGCCGGTAAGTAGCAAGAGTTTGTTGAATATAAAAATAATAATAAAATAATAATCCGATAAAAAAAGCACATTTTGCTTACCTCGGCCTCGAAAGTGACTTCGCTTGTCTCTTCCACGGAAATACAAGGAAGCCCGTTGGTGGCGCTAATAATTTCACAACCTTGATTCAGCTCCTCGGTAATTTTATAACTGTATCTAAATTCTTTGAATGCGCAATCCTCATGATTAATTTACTAATTATGGGCACCAATTAATGAAATGCCTTCAAAAAACATAATTAATGATTATTATTGGTGATGATAACACTCATTTGCATTAATTTAAAAAGATGACTGATAAAAAAAAAATGAAAATAATATACGTGCCTGGAAAGAAACCAGCAGTACAAGCTTTGACGAACGTCAATAATACGTATACGGTATACCAAAGTCTATACAATGAAAAGATTGGACACTTTACGGACTTTGCGTAATGCCTTGCGTCGATATGCGTGTAAAATAGTGTAGGTGCCTATTCTTTCCCTTGTCGTGTCTTTGATATGAATATAAATCGCGCGCCCTCTTCAGGAGAAAATTGATATCAACGCTGACTGATTTCTATCTCCGTAAAATCTTCACTAAAGATCAAGAAAATATACATATTTTTAGAAAGAAACTTCAAGGAGAAGTCACGGAAGGATCTAAATGATTCGGTGTCATAGCAGGATGTGGAATATTTATTTATACATAATATTTTATGTGGGCAAAAGCCCACTGTATTTTCGAAGTGTAGTGGTGTGTCGCGTGCGTATGACTGATAATCCTTCGCTCGCGAGACGATATGAACCCATGGGTGCCCTGGCTGTAGAGGCCAGGATTACCCATGGTGAACCTAGACCTAAATCACCAATTTTAGTGTTAGTTTTTCACCCACAGTTATGTACATGGGCAAGTTTTATGTTTACTCCCTTTTAAAGAATCCTTAAATAGTTTTCATTCGCTAATAATGCTAAAAAATTGAAAGAAGTTAAGAGCAAGAGCGTTCACTTACCCCGTCTGTTTACTCCTCCATTTTGATTTCTTTTGTTATTGATACCTAGATACACACGCGGTAACACGCGTGCAGAGCTGCAACTTAGATTTTAAAAATACTTGCATTTGTCAATAAAATCACAATCCATCAAATATTTGTTTTGGTTGATAAATATCATAAAGTAATTTATATGATATTTATCGATTAAATCAAATATTTTGCGATTCCTGATATCTATCCGCAGATGTAAGTATTTTTTAAATTCCGATTGGCAGTTGACTGCCAATCAGGATTAAAAAATACTTGCATCTGCATTCAGACATTGGATTGGCATAGTCTTGAGGACGCAATGATGATGACTTTTTAAAATCCTGTCATATACTTCTTCATCATTGACATCTTCTTGACACTGTTCTCATACTCTTAAGCGAAGGACAATAACAACGATGGATTTCCCTAGGAAATCCATCTTTTCATAACATGATCTCTCGAAATACGTTTATTTTAT
Organism: Lytechinus variegatus; assembly: GCF_018143015.1. NCBI lineage: Eukaryota > Metazoa > Echinodermata > Echinoidea > Temnopleuroida > Toxopneustidae > Lytechinus > Lytechinus variegatus. The sequence goes on from NC_054749.1 coordinate 22,346,412, forward strand.
TAATTTCTACTCCTTCCTACGCCTAATGCGTAGGAAGGTTTTAAAAAATGTTAAATAAAAATGTAAAGAAATGAAGATTTCTTACCTAACTGATGCCGCGTAGACCCCTCGATCCACATGTAAACAACGGAAATACAATAGCATCGACCCTTGAACCACTTATGTATGACGTACTTCCGGCTGATAATTTGTTTAATACTACAAATTATTAATAATTACGTAATAAATTTCAATATTTTAAAAATAATCTTTATCTGTAAATGGTTTTTCAAAACGGCGTCGTTAGCTGGAAGTATGTCATACATAAGCGGTTCAAGGGTCGACGCTATTGTATTCTCGTTGTTTACATGTGGATCGAGGGGTCTACGCGACATCAGTTAGGTAAGAAATCTTCATTTGTTTACATTCAAATAATTTCATACGCTCATTTCTTTGCAACATCCTTCCAAAGGGAACTTGAATAGAAAGATGATGAAAAATGGTCAAAAACACATTTTCAAAGTCTTAATATTCTAAAAATGATAAAACACGGTCAAAATAGCTAATCAGTGATTTTGTTGATTTCTCAACTTTTCCCATAGAAAACACACGTTCGGTAATACGATACCTTTTTCAAGTGACCAAAATATTTCACATCCGAAGGGGGTCCGATTGGAAGCTAATATCATCTAAAGGAAAAACGATTTTGGAATTTTTTTTACATAATTATATTTTGTAGGTAATTGTGTATTTATGGTGAAAGTTTGGTGAATTTTATGAGAATGATATCTTTAAAATGATTGAATTTATGAAAAGTGTTCGGTAATACGATCCACTACCATACATGGGCCAAAACAACATTTCCCCCACTCATTCAATGAACAAGGTTATGATATAACCTTGTTCTCAGTTACATCTCCATGTGTGGCAAAATAAGGGTGGCAATGTTTGGTTTACTTTCTCTTTTTCTATGCGACAAATGCTTGATTTTTTTACATTGTCAGTTGTCATTACACCTATTCATCATATAACTTGGCTCTTATGTAAATTTAATTCTTTGAATTATTTTTTCTTAATTAAAAATAGAGATTGAAAAATGAAAATTTTCTTTGCCATATTACCTTCCACCAATAGAGGGCGTACACAAAAATATGCCCAAAATTCAAGTTTTAGAGCGCTCTGGTGAATACAAAAATTATTCCCAAGTTACTAATGAAAAATAAATTGCAACTGTATGGAAATTAGTAATTTTGGTCACAAAAGTGATATTTTAATGATTTTTTAAAGTTTGTGCTATGTACAGCATCGGCATACCATACTCCTACCTGTAGATTCCCCACAGGCAGGATGGTTGCAGTGAACAAGTGATTTCCCCCCAGTTTTTAATAAAGTTCATAATATTTATAAAATAAATAGTAGTAAAATTGAAAAAAATTAAGAGCACAAGCGTTCACTTACCCAGTCTGTTTACGTCGACATTTTGCAGTCTTTTGTTCTCGATACCTAGATGCTAGCCTAGAGGACTCGGTGATCATATTTTTTATGATTTTGTCATTTGATCACTGAACATAGACAAGGCAGGCTATGCCAGTGTGGTAGTAGTCCAGAAGGGAATTCCCTTCATATTTAACATTAGAACTAGTGGTCCATACATAGACCAAAATTTTATTAAATTGCATACCTTTATACACCTAAATGCATATAAAGGTATGATGGTTTCCCCCCCCAAATAAAAAATTGAGATTTCTTACCAGACCGATGTCATGTATCCATATTGTAAACACTGCGAGTCAAGAGGCTTGACCCTTGAACCCGCTCTGATATGACGTGTACGTACGTAGCTTCGATGAGCTGTATTACCAAGTGCCGTTTTGAAGAAAAATTCATAGATTAAAAATGTTTTTTATTAAATAAAATTTGAATATTGATTGTGAATAATTAGTATTACAATAATAAATATTTATAATTAACATATATATTTTTTTATCTGATAAAAAAACATTTTTAAGCTATGAATTTTTTGACAAAAGCGGAGGAAGAAGATGATGATTTGTTTTGATCCCCGACATAATCGGAGGAAAGAGAAAAAGATAATGATGATGCAGCGCGCGACATTACCGCCAATCAACATTGTGGTGATAGCGGAGGCAATCGCAAACTCTTAGAGGTCGAATTAGATCTACTTCTTGAAATAGACACCTTACAGTCTGAAATTATTTCTGATGATATTCACCTTCTCTACAACATCATGGTGATGGTGGAGGCAATCGTAAACTCGTAGAGGTCGCATGAGTTACTGAAATAGATTCACTACTATCTGAAGTTGTTTACGATGATATTCACCTTCTCTACAACATTGTGGTGATGGCGGAGGCAATCGTATACTCTTAGAGGTCTCATGACTTACCGAAAAAGACGCACTACTATCCGAAGTTGTTTACAATGATATTCACCTTCTCTACAACATCGTGGTGATGGCGGAGGCAATCGTAAACTCTTAGAGGTTGCATGAGTTACTAAAATAGATTCACTACTATCTGAAGTTGTTTACGATGATATTCACCTTCTCTACAACATTGTGGGATTGCTGAGGCAGTCATAAACTCTAACTTAAATTGTCGCAGCTAGAGTTAATTCCTAGAGTTCATTTGTTTTTCCAACTGTAGACTCTGCCTAAAAAAACTTTAAAATCTTTATTTTTGTAGCCCTAACTTTATATGGAATTTTACACATTTCACATTTTACGCCATTATGCACTAATTGCCATTTTTTTCTGATAAAAATGAAGTGTAAAACTACTAAAAGATATAAGAAGAGGAACATTTACTCACAGATGTTATTATCGCCATCTTGTCTTCTTTGTTATTGCAGCCTAGCTTTGAAATGCGTATAGAGGGCGGCAAAATCATGAGCGGTGCTAGATAAAAAAATCCATGCACTTGCCGATAGATATGAATCTCACCTCGATATTAAATCCTGCCTCAACTGGTTTAGCACGTGGGATATTTTAGCATTGAGAAATATATTTTGTGAAGATGGAAAAAACTTGCCGATGTTTACGTAGCCATCCTGCTTTCTTTGTTAGTAGCTAAGCTAAGAGACGCATATAGAATCTGCCGCCCTCTATAAGCATCCCGTAGCTTAACTACAACAAAGAAAGCAAGATGGATATGTCAAAATCGGTAAGTTTTTTTCCCGTCTTCTCAAAATATATTCCTCGTTTTTTAAATGGATATTTGTTTAAAAATGAAATTGATATTCTCTAAATGTAAGAAATGTAGTTCTAGCCAATTTTACATGATCTAGATCTTTTACAGGGAAAGTAGAAATCTCGGGGGCAAAAATTGCAATGTTGACCATAGTATATGCACATGAATGGGGCACAATCCCTGGCTCCATGGAGAGTAAGCATATAATAAAGTTAGTGAATGATTTTGTCTCGCCCACCAGAGGTGAAGGCGAGACTAAGGGATTCAAATGTTGTCCATCCGTCACAAACATTATGACACATAACTCTGCAACTGATAGTCACTTTTCAACCAAACTTGGATGGTAGATGTAGTTAGGGGACCTACATCTAATGCTGCAGTTGGAGGTCACATGGTAAGGTCGAAGGTCATTTTCAGGTCAACATTAAAGTTTATGTGCAAGACTCTGATGACAAATGTTATTCGATCCCAGTAATATTGTACAATTATTTTTTATACAATTATGTTGCATGCCCTCGCAAATCACGATATTTGTGGTTACTTTCACAAGTGGGCAAGACACAACATCGCTTGAATGCCTTGTTACTCTCTGAGCCTTCTGGCGAAAGGTACATACATGTACAGTTCATGGTCATGTTTTTTTATGCAACTTGAATGCTCGAATGGGCTCGCCCATTTGTTTATGTTTTGGTGTCTAATACCACCACTAGGGTGCGTATAAGATACTTTGGTCTATGGAGAAAGGGATGCTGCGAAGCCAGACGATGTCTTGGAGTAGGATTGGTATGATTAGATTTGATTACAAATAAACTTAACCACATTAAATATGTAACTTGCAAAACAGAGGAGGAAACGGATATACAGGGGATGATATTTAACGCGAAGCATTGAATCTCAAGGCAGGATGTTTTATTAATTTTTAAATCCCAATGCAGATCTCTGTTATAGTACTTAATCTGCCCTAGTTCAATTATATTTATTCAATGTATTTTAACTTGATTATGAGAAAAATAGAGCACAAACATTGAAAAGAATAGATGCTAAAAAAGGACTTTCCTTACGCAAGCAAAGTATAGAAATCAGATTCATCAAATTTTGGACGAAATTAAGATGAGTACTTTCTTGGACTTATTTTCAGTGCTTCCTCTTGTATGATGACATTCAAAATTTCAAATTAAAAGGGGATCACTGGGCTGAAGATAAATATACTGACATACATGTAAAGTAAAATTCACCTGGCCCTATGAATTTATACTTTTATACTTACTGGCAAGAAATACACAAGTCCTATGGCTGCGTTGGGGGAAAAGAACGTGCTAAAGAGAGTATGGGCAAAACATTTACCCGTGCAGATAGGGTGCGGAAGCAAAAAATTCAAGAGAGAATAATGATTCATTCAGGTTTTTATTCTGTTGAGAAAAAAATAATAAGAACCAACAAAACTGTACCTTCCCTCTCTTTCTCCCTTGCTTTTCTTTATATTTTTTTCTTTTCGGGGGCATTTTTTCAGGAGGGGGGAGCACCCCCTACCGCCCCTGGCTACGTGTAGTCTACAAATGTAGACCCACATCTGCTGTGTGTGGATCACAGCCGATTCAAGGAGTCTGCATAGCAGACTAGGTCTCGCTTCGCTCGCCCTTTCGCAAACCAGTAGCCTCACGAGCCATTCAGAGTCTGCATCGCAGACTAGGCTACCTACCTGCTGCAAAATAATTTCCCAGACAGCAGATGTCAAAATAACACTCGTAAGAATTTGATGTGAAAATCATTCTGCATGTTTTGACAGTGCTCAGCTTATTATTCAGTCACACTCATTGGTTGGATTTATTCTATTTTATCATGGAAGTTTCCTTGGTTTTATTCACTTCAAACACAAGTGTGTAGTACAGGTCAACAAGTGATTTTGGCTATAAAAAATGCCCCTTAATCCTCAGATTCACAAGAATTCCACCTATGTAATACGTACCTCACATAGTTCCCCAATGATTTCCAAACTGTCTATATCAATCTCTGATTCATCTGATTCGTCAGCGTTTGTTTCATGGCTTGCTTCAAGTCTTCCAAAGATGTACATGAATTGCTGAGCTAAACCTGACATCTTGAATGGAAATAACAAAGGAAGAGAGGAAAGACAAATGATGAGTTTTGTGAAATAAGCTGAATGTTCGATGAACAATCATTTTAAAGGTTGTGCTTGAATCACAACCAGACCTTTGAAAACTACTTGTAAAACAGTTAGTGAACTGTTGCATGCAACGTTTCCTAAATTTCTTTATTCCTCTCTCCATTTGCATGTTACATCTCACCACCTGAATTTTATTTTCTCTTCTTTTTCTACTGGCAATTTTCTTTACTGACAGTCATTACTTTTACTACTTTATATTGGACAAACATTATCCTTGAGAATTTCTCTTGTATTTGTCGCTTTCATATGTCATTTTGAATGTGATATACATGTATGTAATGTGATATGTATTACCGCATACATTCGTAATTCCGAAGCTTCGTTATTCCGAAGGTTCGTAAGTCTGAAAACGAAATGAGGTTGTAATTCCAAAAGTTCGTTTGTCCGAAAACAGAGTGAGGTTCGTAATTCCGAAGGTTCGTTAATCCGAAAACGAAATGAGGTTCGTAATTCCGAAGGTTCGTCAGTCCGAAAACGTAATGATTAACAAACCTTATTATGTTTTCGGACTAACGAACCTTTGGAACAACGAACCTTAATTCATTTTTGGATTAACGAACCTTTGGAACATCGAACCTTATTTCGTTTTCGGATTATCGAACCTTCGGAATAACGCCACAAATGTTCGGATTAATGAACCTTTTTACGTTTTCGGATTAATGAACATCGAGTTATAGGCAATTTACGTGTTTCGGAATTACGAACCTTCGGAATAAAGAACCTTCGGAATTATGAACCTTCAGAATTACGAAGTGTAACCATGTATTACATGTATGATAATTGTTTATAATGTGAGCAAACAAATTTCTATGTGGACAACAAAATTAAATTGAATTGAAAGCAGCTGTAATATGGTCACACTGCTTCTAGGAAAAAAAGAAGATGCAGACAAAATAAATCTGTAATTCAAAAAAAGAGGAAGAAATCTCTAAAACTTGATATTCTGAAAGCCCATCATGACTATATAGTGTTACCAGATATCAGATCAAAATTCTTTTTTTAATTTAAAGAATAAGAGAGGATTGAATTTTACATGAACTGGCACATCCCTCTCCTTTGAATCTACAAAGTGTTCTAAACCATTGCATCTGTACTAGAGCAGTCGCCAGAATGGCGCACAGAGGTTAAAAAACCCAACCTACATACTGAGCGTATTCATATACATTGGGTCATTTTACAAAATGGCATTTACCATGGGTTATGCTGCTTAAAGCTATGCGCATGATACTTTTTTTTTTGATGAAGTGACCTCAAACTGCTGTTTTTTTTGTAAAAATGTAGACTTTCTGAATTCCTTCCTGCTCTTCATTTAAAATATTGGACAAATAGATTTGAATTTTTGATTTTTTTTTCCTTCAAATCTATATACAGTGTATAGCATTGATAATGATAACTAGTACAAGGCAATGGTATATCAATTACAAAACATGATCAAGACATTGTCACATTGTTCCATGCAAATCTTGGGGGTGAGTTGTGGGTGATTGCCAGCAACTTTGATACCCACAACAAAGTTTTGAGCATGTCCAAAACTTTGCGTGCAAATCATACTCGTGTGCACTTCTGCAGGCAACTGCAGAAGGAAATAGGTTAAGTTGTAAAAGTAGGTTGTAACATTGTTGTCTATTCCATATTCTAGGTCCCTAATGTCTAATTAATTTTAACGACCTTTCGTTTAAGTTTTGAGTAAGATCGGATATACATTCATATTATATTGGAAGAGTGAGGAAGTGTTCGTAAAATCAATGATCATGAGACCACAGAAATATCAGCTGATATCAGCTGTAGTGTTGATGAACATTATAGATTATGGTGACAATAAAAATACTACCAAAACAATGTAAGATGTAGGTAACATAAGAGCCGCCTGCACCATCCCGAGTTTTCAAATTAGCGCGCTATTTCTGATCCGGCATATTATCCCGATCTGAACAATCTCGAGATTATTTGTGATGGAGACGCAATTATCGCGGTAGTTCGTAGGATTAATCTCGGGATTGCAGTCCCAAGTCAACAAGGGATTATTTGCAGATTAGCGCGCTATTTTACGAATTATCGCGCTATTTTGCAGGTGCAGATGCACTCGGGATTATTTATTCATGGCGTCAGACCATATTGCATGGATGCCTTGGTCGAGCAAGAATCGCTCTTCTTGCGATGGTGAAGACGGGGTTTCTTGAATCTCGAGATTAATCGCGAAGAGGGCTGATCGGGCTAAAATCTCAAGATTGACCAAACTCGGGATGGTGCAGCAACGCCTATAGTGTAACTTTTAAGTTCATCTGCAGATTCAGCTTTTGAAGAGTGCTAGAAAAGTTACTGTTCAACACATGTCTTAGATTATCAAAGAATCTCAAGACTTGAAATGTCTAATTGAAAGCATTTCACAGCAAACTTGAATTCATTCTGCACAAATTGTGTTCTCACCTTATTCTCGGATGCAAATTCTCATTTCAATGAATATCAGTTTCTTGTGTTTTCCCTTATTTTCGCTGGTGCTGAAGTATAAAGCAGTACATTAAATCACAAGTTCATTGAGTATTAGAAAGTGGAAAAAAAAAACTTCCCACAAACCAATCAAAATAAACCCTTGTTTGATGGTCCTGGAGATCACAGATGAGTTGTCAAAACAATGCTGTTCATTTCCCTGTGCAGGAGGTATTTCACGTGGAATTTTAATGTCAGGATTTAATATGGAGGAGAGATGGTGGCCCTCTCCTGGTTGTGATGATTTCGTGATAATGGTGACATTTGATAAGTTTGGATAATTCTTCCAATATTGCCCTCCCCCTCTCTGTCTGTCTCTTTCTTTCTCTTTTTCTCTCTATCCAGGCTCACATCTTGGTAGTTTCTTGACTCCATTCTTCATCTTTTGCTCTCAGGAGAGGTAACCTTTTCCTCCCCTTTGGTAGTTGTGAAAATCATACCCCTTTTACATCTCTAACTACACATCGTCACATACATTTCGACTTGTAACATGGGGCAGTTTATAACATCCTTAGGTCAAGTCCATCCCAAGCAGATTTGAAAATTTGTATTCGAATAAAATTGGAAATTTAATCAAATTTAATGGAAAATAAAAAGTGCTCTGATATAGCATTTCAGAGTTAATTTCATTTGGTATCTATATTAATGCACTATTTGTTATATAAGAATGATAAAAAGTAATAGAAACTAGCATATCGTAGATTGAAATATCAGTCATTTCAGGGGAGTCAAAAAGACATTCCAAAATATGCAATGCAAATGGCGCTTGGACGATCCGTGAATTATTATGGTGCTGGTAACTTAGATTTTGCACACATTGGCTTTATTATGGGAATTCTTTTACATAACCATGCAGAAATCGGCTGTCTACAGCAAGTGGATGTTGCCATATGAAGAATCGTGCAACGTCAAAGAAGGTGTATTTGACCAATGAGAATCTTTCCCAAAAGGAAAATTGGGTTCTTATTCCCAATTTACATCTGCTATTGATGACAGTTTCAACATTGTGCTTGTTTTTTTTTTGTTTGTGTGTGTGTAGTGATGGAAATGTTTTCATTGTGACCTGAGAGATAAATTTTTCAAGGAAACTGGAAAGAAACATCCTACATGTACAAACCATTCTTGATTCATACTGGCAAAAGTAGACATACTAGATAAAGTAAAATCATTGAATCATATTCAAGTTGTGAAATTTTGATAAAACATACCGGTAGTAGATTGAAGATCTTGTAACGCCACATTCATGTACATGTTCCTGTCATCAATGATAATGTTGGACAGAACAAAAAACACTTTTTTAACTTTCAATTTTGGAGTGAATACAGGTACTCTATATTTGGGAAAAAAGTCTTCATAAGAAGTCTAAACCTTGCTTTTCAGAAGTGGTTGTCATAGTAATAGACACCTGTTGGTGGTAGATAGAAAGTAGGTCAGGTCAGCAGAGAAAGTTGCCAATGGAATATCATTTTTGGCATACACCTGTCTGTTTTTTTCCAGGAAACATTTAAAAATTGTTAACTATTTCTTAGGAAGTAGATTCTCCAATGTAAACAACTGTTGTTGCCTTAAATCTTACATTGTTATTTACATGTATGTTTTCTCCAATTTTGTTTTATTTTATGGCTTGAGATTATAAGCAATGGGTAATGGGAGTTTGATAGAAGATGAGATTGTGTTTTTTTTTTACACATTTCTGGGTTTTCAAACTATTACACATACAATTAATATTTTTCAGAGAGATGAAAGAGACTTCAATAGTATTTCTTATCAGTTATCTCTTATTTAGAGAAAGATAGCCGACTGTGCATTTAATCTCAAGATAGCTATGACATAATTTTTGAAATAATATTATATTTGGCAAATCATACAGCCATTTCTCAGGTTACAATACATTCTTTAATAGCTTGTCTTGAGGATCAAGACCACTAAGTTCTCCCCAAGTTGATTTGTACATTACACTCACAATAAAACAACAAATAGAACTCAATTTCATCAACGTCAGATGAGCAAGTTATGACTCAAACTTTCACTTTGACTTATTGGCAGAAAATAGTTATTTGAATATGAAGATTGTGATATATTTCAATTATTTCCTGTAATTATTTACTGGCCACATTGGTATTGTATACTTTGGTGTCCTTTTTAATTTTTATATATGCTTTAGTACAGAAATGTGCCTCGTTGGAAAGTCACCTTGCCTTATGAATATCAAAACTTAAGGCCTGATGTACCGTAATTCATCAATTCTAAGAAAATTCAAATATCCGATATTTCATATAATGAGACACTAAAAGAAATGGCGTGTGTGACACCATCAGCTCCTTTATTTGCATTCTGCCCATGATCTAATAAATCTCTTAAAATGAAAACAAAATAAGCAAAATCCAAAATAACATTTACCTTTCTTATTCTACATGGAATTCAAATGAATTTTTCTTTGCCTTTTTCTGATTTTTCTCTACTTTGTTCAAATTGATTTGTTCTTGGGGTGGACTTTGCCAAGGAAGATGTACATGTACAGTTAGGTTTGAGTTTTACACTTGATTAAATTGATCATTATGTTCAAGCTAGGGAACAGATCGACCTTACAATCAATCGAAGGTTTATGTTACAGGCTCTTGAAGTGCAAAGTGTGTGTGCTTCATGCCTACATTCAGCAACGGCAACTCCTCTTCAGCTGATAGAGATGAGTATCCCCGAATTGGAAGAATTGTAATTTAGGAAGGCTATAGGCCTTCCAAGTGTCCCTCATTCATTGTGAGGGAAACTCTGGACATGAAAATTGACAGATTTTCGAATGAAAATTGCAGATTTTCAGCATACATTGATTTCTTTCATTGGATTGTGTGTAAGCAAGAAAGATCTCCCTTCTTCCTCAGAAAATTCTTCTCGATAGGTGAATAATATTGTTGATTGCTCTCTTGATAATTAGGGCTCAAATATCTAAATAAAACAAAAAAATGATGAGCTGTGGGAAAAACAAGATACCCAAATCAAGGCAAGTAGATTACTTAGAATAAAACTAATTGTTGAATAAATACTAGGTAAAGTATGCAAAATCATCTAAGTTATGAAAATAGGTTATCACTTTTATTGTTGAATCATGTTACTTTTCCTCTTCCTGACTGTGTGGTAAAGATTTTATATGGAGAAGGGAATACTGGAGTTTTGTGAAATAGAGAGGCATAACTACATTATGATTCAAGTTCTGGGGCAGATTTTCTACCAAACATTCTTCATATATAATATGCTGGTAGTCTAGTAAGTCTGCACATTCATTGATTATGTGTGTACAATCCTAGCAGAGCATGGAGCAATGTAAACATGAATTTCTACCAGGCACCTTGCTGCATTACAATGGTAACCTGATAAGATATTGATCAAAGTATCAGGTTTTTCTTCACATATCCTTCAAATTTGGTCAGATTCCCGGGGGGGGGGGGGGTGGCCACTTCCATTCACGAGTGGATACCATGCGCGACCATGGGGTCTCGAAAAGCACCCTAAACACGTAATTTCCATATTCTGAAAATGCACCCCTTAACAAGTATTGGCGTGTGAAACCTAACCCTTAACAAGTATTGGAAACAAAACGATACTCTTGGCAAATATTTCCTGAAATGAACCCCTAAACAAGTAAAGGAATGTTTTATTGTTACGGGTCATTTGGTTGTCGGCTTTACCTTATTTGGTTTAGTACGACCCCACCTTCTACACCTCGCGCAAATAGGACTCTAAACACGTAGTGTTGGGGCAAAAAGGACATCCTTTATAAAACATTTTAATTTTGTTTTATCATCCCCACAAATTCGACCCTAAACACGTAATTTTACTAGCGAAATAAATACCCTTTTTTCATTATTTTTGTGTTTTGGCATCCTTTTCACGTTACGTACGTAACGTGCCCTATCGTGAAAAGGACATCCTTTTTACGTGTTTTTTTTGGTCGCGCATGGTATCCACTCGTCAATGTAAATGGCCCCCCCGGGCTCTAAACACGAAGTGTTGGGGCAAAAAGGACATCCTTTATAAAACATTTTAATTTTGTTTTATCATCCCCACAAATTCGACCCTAAACACGTAATTTTCCTCGCGAAATAGATACCCTTTTTCCATTATTTTTGTGTTTTTGACACCCTTATCACGTTACATACGTAACATGCCCTATCGTGAAAAAGACATCCTTTTTACATGTTTTTTTGGTCGCGCATGGTATCCACTCGTCAATGTAAGTGGCCCCCCAGGGTCAGATTTTACTGGATGAAGTAAAATTTTCCATTGTACCTTATTATGAGGAAATTTAGCTATTTTGACTTAATTATTTCATTGAAAATAATTTTATTAAGAAAAGGATAGAAGTAAGAAATTAGGGATATGAAAAAATATGACCCTGTTCTCATTATGGTTTCTAAAACTAGTTTAACTGGAAACCGGTTCAGGAAACCAATTTGGAAGATCGCTTTGCTAGCGTTTCCATTGATCACCTGAAAGTGGTTTTCAAAATCACATCACGTAAAGCGATCTTGTTGCTATGGGAATGCTCTCAAAAATTGTCACAGATTGTCAAATGGGTGATCAGGCATTGAAATTTATTAATTTGTGATTGAAAAATGAATTTAGTTGGTAAAATTGCCCCATGGTTTATAGTATAGATTGATAAGCATGTACATGTACGTGTAACATGAAACAGGCAGTACTATGGGGAAAAAAGGGAACTATTTGTTAAGTTAGATATCACAAATTCCGCCATTGATTTGTGGTAGATGAACATGGTTGGTGCTCTATGTTTCAATTTTATGTTTTGATAATCTTCATATTATGCATTCTACATGCATGTAGAGTGCTTCTTTAAAATGTCTTGTACCATTCAGCCTGAGCTGAAAGATATTGATTTTACATGGTACCCTCGGCATTGCCATGTGATTTGCAGGGCTTATAATGGATGCGGAATAAAGGATTTCCTTTCTTGTACCTGAGGGTAGGCTGTAGATGAATAGATTGAATACTGATATTGTGTAGTGCATCGTGATTAGGAGTGAGAAAGATGATGAGATTTATTCTGCTTGGAGTGACAAGATTTTGTTGAGAGATAGTGATGGTAGATGGGGTGGTGATGCTGGTTGTGACAAGTGAGATGGTGATGGTGGTGATATTTGTGGTGATGATTGATGATAATGAATGATGTGATGGTAATAATGGTGACAAAGTAGACGAAAAAGATAATGATGATGACGATGGTGATGGTGATGATGATGGTGATGGTGATGATGATGATGATGATGATAATGAAGATGATGATGATGATGGTGGTGAAGATGATGAAGATGATGATGATGATGATGATAATGAAGAAGATGATGATGATGGTGATGGTGATGATGATGATGATGATAATGAAGATGATGATGATGATGGTGGTGATGATGAAGGTGATGATGATGATGATGATGATGATAATGAAGATGATGATGATGATAATGAAGATGATGATGATGGTGATGATGATGATGATTATGATGATGATAATGAAGATGATGATGATGACAGTGGTGGTGATGATGGTGGTGGTGATGATGATGATGATGGTGGTGATGATGATGATGGTGATGGTGATGATGATGATGATGATGATAATGATGATGATGCTGGTGATGATGATATTGATGATAATGAAGATGATGTTCTGGTGGTGATGATGATGATGATGATGATGATGATGATGATGATGATAACGAAGAAGAAGATGATGATGATGATGGTGATGGTGATGATGATGATAATAATGAAGAAGATGATGATGGTGATGATGATGATTATGATGATAATAAAGAAGATGATGATGATGATGGTGGTGGTGGTGATGATGATGATAATGAAGATGATGATGATGATGATAATGAAGAAGAAGATGATGGTGATGATGATGATGATGATGATGATAATGAAGAAGATGATGGTGGTGATGATGGTAATGGTGATGATGATGATAATGAAGATGATGATGATGATACTGGTGATGATGATCTTGATGATGATGATGATAATGAAGATGAAGAAGATGATGATGATGGTAATGGGAATGGTAGTGGTTTATTGAAATGTCATTGCTGTCAAAGGCTGAATTGCATAATTAAAAAAAAAACAAGTATGATAATTGTGGTAGTAGTGGTGATGGGGATTTTGATGATGATGCTGCTGATGATGATGCTGCTGATGATGGTATGACAACATTGATGTTGATGTTATTGATTTTGGTGGAGGATGGTTATCATGATGATGATAGTGTCCACAGTGATCATGAAACAAGATTGTTATTCAAGTTTGGTAAATTACTGAATTGTCTTTTATAATTCTTTATAAGATTGGATCTCCCCCCCCCCCCCATTTTTGTGATGAGATAGTTTTAATCCAACCAATCATTAAATCTAGTATATTGTCCCCCAAAACACCAAATTTTGTGAAGTATCATGATTATGCATGCAATATCAATACCGCAGGGGGGGGGGGTATCCACTCGTCAGTGTAAGTGCCCCCCCCCCCCCCGGACCAATGCATGTACCGGTAGCTCCTTACACGTGTGTATCATATTACTCCAATAAACATATAGTATTAAAGTATATCTATCGCCATCTCTTTTCCATCATACATGTACATGCATCATCACTCTCTTTCTCCCCATCTTTTGGAACGTCCTCCGTGAATATTTAATAATGCCCTCAGATTTGTTTTCACACTCTGTTTATTACAACGTATACCTTAGAGATTCCTTTATTTGGACAAGCTGCCAGTGCCTCTTCTGCAGAAAGAGGGGACATGGCTTTAAAATAAACACATACAGGCCTGATTGCAGTGCTGTTCAATGCAATTTCTCATATTAAAGCAGAAATCAGTTTTGAAATATTGTATCAAACTATTTTTAATGAATAGTATCAAACCATATGTACATGTATTCATTCATGTATTTTTTTGTGATTGTCTTGTAATTGGCCAAGCTGAGATTTATGACATCACAATGAAAACATCTATTAACATTTTACTTGAATGAATTATAAAATCAAGATCACATGTATGTTTGCCAAGTGCTGCGGAAGTTAGCAAGCATTACATGCCATAGCAATACAATGCAATTTCCTTTTTGGTAATCTGCACAGTTGATTGAAATTCTTAAACGGCAAGATGAGAAATTTACATGTGCATTATTCAATGCAGGAAGGAAATCTGTTTTGTTTCTTCTGGTCTTGCTGAGCTTATGAAAAAGTGACACTTAAAGCTTTCTTGTGATACTGTTGATTAGAGTGGGCATTATTTAAAAATAGTACAAGATAAAAAATTTGATAAATATATATTTTTCTTTGTTTTGATCTGTAGGCTGCTCCATGGAGTACTGATGCGGAATGCCACGGTAACGGAGCAAAACAGAAGCCTCCTGGTGGAGACATTGAGATCCATGTCAGAGATCCTCATCTGGGGAGATCAGAATGACAGCTCCGTCTTTGAGTAAGTTTGGTTCCAAATGGGAGCAAGAAAATATGTAAGGAGAATGGAGAAAATAATCATGACTTTCCAGGTATTCAGCTATCAAATGAATATTAAGTAAGGAATAGGTTTTTAGTTAACAAATCAGATGTGCAGAGGTGTAGTCAGCAGGGCTTCAGCATTAAAGTAACCTAAGTAATACATTTTTTTCTCTTTTTTCTATATCGCTAATTTGTGAATAATGTTATTAATTCCATTGTCATGAATGTTGTTTCATTGTTATTGTGAAACAAATTTCCTTCTCATTCCATACAGTTTCTTCTTGGAGAAAAACATGTTGTTGTTTTTCTTGAAGATTTTACGACAGAAGACAGGAAGCTACATCTGTGTTCAGCTTCTCCAGACTCTTAACATCCTGTTTGAGAATATACGAAATGAAACGTCCTTATGTGAGTTTTATTATATTTTTTATACAATATCTATAGTCAATATAAGGTTGACAGCCTAATGTAAGAATAAACTATATTTACCAGGAGTTGGCCTACTACTCAAATATTCTTATACCACATGGGTTTAACTCATTTGGTCTGCCATGTCAATTTGGTCTAATTGCTGCTTGGTCTACACTACACTTAGTCTAATGCTCACTTAGTCTAATTCTCATTTAGTCTAAATGCCCAGTTGGTCTAAATCCCACTTTGTTTACATATTGATTTGATGATGATATGGTTCATAAACATTTTCATCTAACCATATAGACCAAAGTGGTGTTAATACTAGATATCAGATGAAATGGGTAGACTATATCCTAACTGGAAATTAGACTAAATGGCAATTAGACCAAATGGTTAGAAGATGAATTGGTTGTTGACAAGCTAGCATTAGACCATGTAGGATGAGATGAAAGGCAAAGTAGATAAAGGGGGTGACAGATCTGCAATTTACGTTGGACACATATCTTTCAGTATGTGTACAAGATTTTAGGACATACTTTAAAATATTTAAAGTTTGAGGATATGAATATAGATATTGTTGCATTTATATGAGATTACACCTTATAGAATTGATGTAAAAAACACAAACAAACGTAACATATCCAGAAGTCATCTGATGTAGGACTTTTTGTTTTTAGTTATAAAGCACTGCACACACTACTCCATGGTAGGGCTGCTAAACAATAATTCTACACCTCAGAAGAAAGAACAAAATCAGTGACATATAAACACATTGTGATTGTGAAAATAGAGGTAGTATGGCAAGTTCCCCTAAGTCTGCGCAGTCCCCCTTGTCTGCGCATACGCGTATCTGCGCGTAAAAGAAGATACGCAACGAACACAAACTTTACACATCTAATGCATAGACAGATATTAATTACAAAATCCGACTCACAATGGTGGAAAAATAATGAAATTTGGGCATTTCTTGTGACGGCCTGAAAATGCAGCCTTTTTCATCAAAATCCCTGAATCACGTGCAAAGTGAATGGGTGCGCAGACATGGGGCACCATTTTTTTTTCAATCTGAAAATGACTGCCCGAGGTTTTTTCCAAGAAAATCATATATTTCTTTCATATTTTTATCAGATATTTGGCACACTAACTCATAATGATATAAGGAACATTATCAACTGAAAGATTTTGTGAAATAAAAAGAAATTCCATGTTAAATCTTAACTCAAATTGTTAGGTGCGCAGACTTGGGGACCACCATCATACAATCTAGTATTGATTTGCCCTCTTGATCATGTGTACATTATGGAACATGAAAGCATACAAGTATAATTAATCTTAGTTATGAATGATGTATGAAGGAGACAGGTAAATGATATGATGATTTTTTATTTGCCCTCTGTTTATCTTTTTACTTGTACATCTAAATATAAGTTTGAAAACAAGAAAATAATAGTTGAGTTTTCTTTCTTGTGAATTTATCAGATTATCTTCTGTCCAATAACCATGTCAACTCAATCATCGTCCACAAGTTTGACTTCTCTGATGAGGAAGTAAGTTCCTTTGTTACTCTATCTCTACATGCAAACTACTTCACATTGAGGATAATGTTTCATTTTATATGCTATTCCCTTATCCCTTATATAATGTGATGTATGGTGTCATTTCCGTTTTAAAACAAATAAACTTGCAGACTCGTACACAAAGTTGAGCATACATATGTTTGGCTAAAACTGTCAGTAGTATGCATTGTTTTTTTTTCATTATTTAAAAAAAAATGAATTATTGAGTATATTCTATATTGCCTAAGTTGCAATCTTGGTTTATATTTCCTGTTTACAATAGCCATATGATCATGAGAAACTTTTGTAACTATTGCATTGCAATGGTAAGAAAAGTGATCAAGAACAAGCTTTGCAAATTAAGTATCGATTATGATACGATATAAAAACTTGGTGGGAACAAGGAGTCAAAAAGTTGACCATATTTAACACAATAGGAATGACAAAGCCTCTATCATTCATAATCAAATTCACAAAAATATATCATGCCTTACTACTTTGGAGTCCCAATTGAACCATCATGTGAGGCTTTACAACCCGGAAGATATTTCATGAAGCTGTTTGTAAGTTATGAATGACTTTAATACATGTGACTGGTGGCTTGTTATTATGTGCTATTACACTGTAAAACTGAAGTGCTAATTTAGCACTTACAATGCTTGTATAGTGACTGCACTACGAGTGCTGATTTTCTAGTTCAAATTTATACTAAAAAATTGGCACTCGTAGTGCTGTCACTATACAAGCACTGTGAGTGCTAAATTAGCACTTCATTTTTACAGTGTATGTGTAAAGGTTCTCAAACATTGTAATTCATTGCATAAGATAAAATCCATTCTATTTAGAGTGAAATTCTTGTGGATAACAAGCATCTGAATGCCAAGTCTACTTTTTTCATTTCATTATTGAAATATACTACCACTATCAAAACGGAAATTTATTAAAGCACAAGACCATGCCACAAGTCTGAAGTTGTGGGTAACTATTAAACAGTTATGAAACACCCACAAAGGTTTGTATTCATCTTATTCCCGGTGGGTGTTTCATAAAGCTGTTCGTAAATTAAGACTGACTTTAAGAACGACTGGTGATCCCTTCTTGCGGTAAGTGATATATTGAATCGGCAATGGTTTAGCGTGTAAGAAAGGATCACCAGTCGTTCTTAAAGTCGCTCGTAATTTACAAACAGCTTTATGAAAAGGCCCCCCTGGATCACATAGCACTCTGATTATGATTTTTATTCTTCCTCTGCTTCAGGTGCTAGCATACTACATCTCCTTCTTGAAGACTCTATCCTTCAAGCTCAACAAACATACCATCCACTTCTTCTACAATGAGGTAAGTTTGTAGCCTTTGTGTCTTTCATACTGCTGTTGATATTGATCTTACAGATGGCTGATGCAGGAAGGTGTTCAGTATAAATGTTCAGTCCCTTGTAGTCAAGTCCATTTTTTTTTTGTCTGCAAGCTTACTTATCAATATGATGTGAAACATTCTCCAATAGCACACAAATGATTTTGTCCTATAATTTGGGTTAGTTATTCTGCAGGGAATAATTCTGCTGTACAAATTTTGATAGCATTTTTGGATAAGAGAAAAGCTCTAAGCTAAGTAATGTACAGTCCTATGTAAAAATATGCTATACAAAAGACTTCATGCATAGCAGTCTTTAAACAATGTGGAGCAAATTTAAATGCGATATCAGGAAAATTATTCCCTGATTCTGACTCTCACCCGTCTATTAGATGTCATGGAATCAAATCCCTGTCATTTTTCTGCCGCAAGAATTTTTAAATCCATATTTTGCTGCACTCGACCCAGATGAATTAAAAAACCTTGCAGTAATATTCATCGCTTGAAATGCTTGTGCACCCAAGAATGGCCAGCTGCCCCCAAACCAGGGTAATGATGACAACGGCATCTTGAGCACCCAACAGAATGAATATCTGCATTATGACTATTATAATTTATTATCATGATTATTATTAGTATTACACATGATTATTATTATTACACATTGGCCATTAATTTCTTCAGTCATGTTAAGAATATTATATTGTGTTATTTTTTTCTTCTGTGAAGCAAAATGCACCATAAATCCCTTCTCTGTGTTATGTATTTTTCACAGCACACCAATGATTTTGCTCTGTACACTGAGGCCATCAAGTTCTTCAACCATCCAGAGAGTATGGTTAGAATCGCTGTACGCACCTTGACACTCAATGTATACAAAGGTATGTTCTTCTGCTTTCTTTCTGCTGTTTGTAATTCAATACCAGTTGTGTCTGATTACTTTATATGATTAGAGAAAAAAATGAGAAAAACAACAGATATTAGAATTTGATTTTCTGCTGATGCAGCTATTTTCTATTGTATTTGCTGGGTTGTTTGTGCTGTATTTTGGAATTTTATTTGTTTTGTTTTTTTTGTCTCCCAAATGATTTTTGTCTCACCTGCATAGCAGAGTGAGACTATAGGCGCCGCTTTTCCTACGGCGACGTCAACATCAAATCTTAACCTGAGGTTAAGTTTTTGAAATGACATCATAACTTAGAAAGTATATGGACCTAGTTCATGAAACTTGGCCATAAGGTTAATCAAGTATTACTGAACATCTTATTAGATTTTCATGTCACATGACCAAGGTCAAGGTCATTAAGGGTCAATGAACTTAGTCCATGTTGGAGGAATCAACATCAAAATCTTAACCTTAGGTTAAGTTTTTGAAATGATGTCATAACTTAGAAAGTATATGGACCTAGTTCATGAAACTTGGACATAAGGTTAATTTAGTATCACTAAACATCCTGCATGAGTTTTATGTCACATGACCAAGGTCAAAGGTCATTTAGGGTCAATGAACTTTGGCCGAATTAGGGGTATCTGTTGAATTCCCATCATAACTTTGGTGCGATATTTGGTGCGATGTCTTATTGCCTGACACCCACATGGCTTTCTTTTCTCTGATGATAATGATCAGATTGCCAGGTCATCTGTATAATTTTTCCTTCACCTCGTTTAATGATAACCTTCTTGTTTCTTTGATTTTCTTCCTTTATTAGTCAATGACAAGGCGATGCAGATGTATATACGTAACAAGACGGCCGTCCCTTACTTCTCAAACTTGGTATGGTTCATCGGAAACCATGTTCTTGAACTGGAAAGCTGCGTCAGAAATGACATCGAGTAAGTATTGTTTAAACGTTCTATAAAAACCAATCACGTGGGACAAGAAAAGTGGTCTTTTGTGGGCAACTGTCTTCGATGGCAGGTCCACAGAGAACAAGACCGCTGAAAGACCATGAATTTTGGTTCTTCTTTCAGAGGTCTCTCAATGAACCTACAATGGTCTTTGAGGTCTTACACGAGTCCTGACCAATCTTTCAGTGGTCTTCGTGGTCTTCATGGGCTCCAAAACTTTTTGAATCGGTCGAAACAGTCTTACAACGGTCTTACAGGAAAATGGTCTTTTAGCGGTCTTTTGATGAACTTTCAATGGTCTTTCAATGATCTGTCAATGATCTCTGATGAGTCTTTAAGTGATCTCTGCAAAAATCTTGAGAGACTGCCGAAAAGTCCATGGAAAGTCCATGGAAAGAATTCTGAAAGATCGCTTGTTGCATGAAAGATCTCTCAAAGATCATTGAAAGATCTCTATAGGACTAGTCTAAGACAAGTAAGACAAGAAATATCCATCAGTCTTTCAGAGTTCTTTGAGGGGTCTTTCTGAGCCATTCCACAGAGATGACAAATTTCAGTGATCTTGAAGACTGCTGTAAGACCTCACCAATTTTAAGTCTTTCAGTGGTCTTTCAATGGTCTCCGTTCTGTGGAATGAGGGCCTAGTGTTTGTTCCAATGAAAAATCAATTTTGAAGGAATTATAGATATCGTCTTAAAAGGTAGGTGATGAGGGCCATGTAAGAGTTACATGAAGAGCTGTCTTCTGAGTTACACTTTTTCTGCGGCGGAATCTAACAAGAGTTGCAATTTAATAAAACATATTCTTCAGGGTTCCCTTGTATGAACAGAAACTTACTAAAGCCCCTTTCCAAGTCTACATTGCATCTTTATGGAAGAATCCACCTACACATGCACTATTCATTTTCTCAGCTCCCTAGCAGCTAGCTTACCTTAAATTACCAATAAAAAAGTACAAGTTAGTCACCTTATAGCATTTTCCTGAATTCAAATATTTAAACCGAAAATTGGGGTCCACTACCTTGTGAAACAGCCTTCTTGACTATTTGGCGTCCTTTGGCAAGGCGTTAATCCACACTTTGCCACTCTCGACCCAGGTGCTAAATGGGTACCCGGTAGGATGTGAAAGATATTGTATGTTGGATTTTGCCAGTGCCATAATGAGGCTGTGATGAATGCAAAAAAATGCTCCCCAGAGAGTGGAAAATTGTGCACTTTTCGTGCAGGATCGAAATGAATCCAATGACCGGGGTAATAATATACTGTAACGCACTTTGAGCCATTCTGGGAAAGGCAATCTATAAAAATTGGCTATTATTATTATTTCACTTTGAATCCATGTTTTCCAAGTCACCAAAGCAAGAATCGTCTATCCACCCTGGTCGCAGAACACCTTGACCATCTTCACTATCTCAATGACATCCTAAACATCGGTATCGACGGCCTCAACGACGTCCTCACCAACCATCTCCTCAACAGACTTCTTGTGCCTCTCTACGTCTCCTCAATGACAAAGACAAGGTCACATGTCAAAGCTGTAAGAACACTCATTTTCTCTTATTACTCTTTCATCAAGAAATGATCTTGATGATTGGTGTTTCAATTTGAATATTAATGCGATAGTATCAACAGCTGTAGACAAAGTATGAAGTTGGTCATTTACCACTGAATGAAATCGAATGCAAATGCTCTTGATTGAAGGGTTTTTCTTGATTAGTGATTACCAGTGTTTTGATGTCCTTTCTTATCATTGGACCTGTGTTATGTTTCATAAAATTGTTTGTTAGTTACAAATGACCTCACACAAGACTGGTGAGCCTACCACAAAATGATGTAACTCTATGTAAATGACGTAGCACCTAAAAACACGTTCCAGGCATTTTTAACTTTACATACCCTTAAGGTATATTTCTTCCTTCACTTATATAATTTGAAATATTGATATTATTAATCTAATCTTTTTACTATAATTTCTACTTCTTTAAAGGCTGTAAACACACTGTACTTTAATGCATAAAGTCTGTAAATTATCAAAGATGTTACAAGTGACTTGTGTATATACCTTGCTCATAAATCTGTGTCAAAAGAAAAGATTTTTCATGCTTTTTAGCTGATGAATAAAAACTTTTTGTTCTTGATCATGATATTTTTAGTCCATGAAAAATATTCATATTTTGTATATGTTTTGTATTAAGTTTTATCAAACTTTAAGAATGTTTTCATGATATTTTTAGTCCATGAAAAATATTCATATTTTGTATATGTTTTGTATTAAGTTTTATCAAACTTTAAGAATGTTTTCATGAAATGTAAATCATAATTGGTCATTATTGTGCTTATGTTTTCTTTAACAGTCAAGTCCTCCAGCCATTAGTTCTGTGGTAGCCCTATTTCTACTCTCTCAGGTAAGTGAATAAAAATCTCAAAACTTTCACCAGCCCGACCGAGTATTTTCAGCTTGATAAAATCCATTCAGAACAGGAATTCATTTCATGAATAGTTTCAACTGTGGTAAATTTGTTATTATGGCAACTACCATTGTAACAACACTCAGCAGCCAACTAAAATCAAGGTTTTTATGGTAGTCCCAGTAATGACAAAGTTACATCATCATCATTATCATCACATCATCATCATCATCTTCGTCACCACCACCACCACCACTACCACCACCACCAACAATAACAACAACGTTTTAAGTCTGTTTTTCCCACTTGAAGGGGTTTGATAGCTCATTTAATTCATGGCTCTACTCCATACTCTCCTGTCATTTGGGTCAAAATGGGTCATGTTTGACACTTTACTGTCTTCTTTGATAGTTTCCCACATGTCTTACGAGGTCTCCTGTATAGATTCCTTCCAACACCTGTGTAGGTGTTGTTCCATGTACCATAGATTTAAGTCTAGGAAACAGGCCTCTGATTTCTATGATAATAGCAGGACCCGAAGGGAGAACAGTTTTCGGAACTGAAGTGGCTACCCTGAATAAATATGCAGTTATTATTATTATTTTCCTGTTCTTGAACATATTCAAGTATCGATGTCATTGTCATTGTTATCTGAATTGATCTTGATTGGTCTATGTGGACTATGTTGATTCCTTCATATTTCCACTGTGTTTGCTAGATATGTGTATTAACTGCCCTTGAGTCTATGTTTTTTATTACCTCTGTCTTTTCATTTGATCTGTGGAACTAAATTGATGTTTATTTTTTCTAACTTAGGTATTCCTTATAATGAAGCAGCAGCCTCTAGTTTGTCAGCTAGTCAATATAATCTTCAATGGTACCTACAAGACGATAGCAGAACAACCTACTGATACCAGTGGTATATCAGGGGTAAGTCTCAATATCCAGAAGCTCCCTTTATCCTCTCTAATTGAGCTATTTGAATTGTCAACTTATTCACTCAGCATATCCCAAGCTTTAACAATTCATGTGCTGGTTTTCACGTACAGGAATGGAAATATTGGGAAGTGAAAATTTTTGAGATATTGGACACCCAAAAGAAGCAAAAACATAAAATACTACTGCAAGAAAAAAATTTGAGCTCATGCCATAGAGGGATTGATAGCTATCAGAGGATTTAGCCAGAGGAAACACACAAAGCTTGTGGTGTGACCTCTACTCTTGTTGGGTTTCAGTGTATGTGAAGATTATGTGAGGCAAAGTGGAAATGTGTACACATGTATGTTTTTCCTCCTTTCCACTTTGCCTTGAGCACAGAATTCATGTGAAATTGGCCTCAAGCAATACTCTGTATTATCACTAAGACTACCAATAGTCTATTTTGATGCCTTGTTTATTAGCTTCTCTGAGTTTACAAGATTTTAAGTGAAATAAAGGTTGAATCTGTAGCCTGATAGGGTATATTCTTTCCTTTGGAACCAGGAAGACGTTTCCAATGTTTTGAAATGAATCCTGATTCAAGTGATGCTGTGTTTACTTAATGATTTGAGTTTCTTAATAAGATTCAACAAGAAATTAAATTCCCCTCCTCTGTTGTGAAACTCAAGTTTGCAGGGTTGACTGGATGATCAAGTCACTGTGGTTTTTGTCAAGGATATTTTTTTGGGGGGATGTTTCACAAATATTTAAGTATGACTTAGAGTCGCACTGAAATTTCTAGTTGCGCACTGTATGAAAGACATGACGCAATTGGTCAGATCATGCCAAGAGGACGTATACTACTGCATATTGATCAATAAGATTGCGTGTTGTATATCATGTACGCATCTGCATTTAAGTGTGACTTAAGTCATACTTAAATCTATATGAAACACCCCCCAGGTTATGTACTCCAGAGCCCCGTAACATAAAGCTTAGTGATTGATCACTGGGCTAATTTCTACGATTGAATGTATTGGTTATTGTGTATGATGAAACATAATCATATCTACAATCAATCGCTCAGCTTTTTGTTTCGGGGCCTAGAACTGGCATTGCTTGCAAATCACTTGATAATCATTCCCTGATCCTTGAATTTACTCAAAAGATTCAAATTCCATGAAAAATGAAAGGAGATACAAATTACACTTCAACATTATTCTGATTTGTCTTAATGTTGAGCTGCTTCATGTTATTCAGCATTCGTAGTATAGTGGGATCTTGTCAAGTTTTGTTTCTTGTCACTGTCAGACATTCTGTGCATTCGTGGAGCCATCAGAGAGCCTGGAGCACTCCCTAGACAGCACCCGGGAGAAATCCAGGAGAGAGATGAAGGAGAGGAGGCGGAGACCCAACTATCGCAACGTCGACTCCCCAACCGAAGACATCGATGATGACGGGGGCACGGAGGTGGACCAAGGGCGGATGGAGCGTCCTGTTACAGTACCAACCGCTGAGGATGATGATGAGGATGACGATGATGATGATGAGGGAATGATGAGAGGAGCTGTGGGTGGAGTAGGAGGTAGGAGATGGAGGAGGAGAGATGAGCAGGAGGATGAAGGGGAGGAGGAGGATATGCCAGAAGCAGAGCGAGGAGGGAGGGCATCCCCCTCACCAGACACCTCAAGCACCGGTGGAACAAGTAGGAAATCTGTTGTTCGTTTGCCTGGCTTGTTTTAATTTTATCACCTATTGTCAGTGAATTAAGGCCATTTGAAGGCCGGTTTCCCAAAAAATTGAAACCTGAAGTGTGTATACATGTACCTCTCAGAGCAATGTAATTTATAGTACACATTTATAGGGGCCGTCCACTCATTTTAACTTATGATGGTATCAGGAAACCGGACCCTCCTGTCAAATCAGATTCATTGAATTAATCAAAACTGGTCTGGGACCTATTGCATAAAAGTTACCATTGTGGTAACTTTGCCTTGCAATGGTAACTTGCATGGAATTCTTGATTTTGATTGGCTGTTGATCATCGTTACCATGGTAGTTATCATTGGATGACAAAGTTACCATAATAGTAACTTTTATGCAACAAGCCCAGGTAGGTCAAACATCTTTTATCGAATGAAAAAGGTGTTATCAAACAATATCTAAATTTTGCTAGGATCATTTGTAATTGAAACAAGATCTTGATGATTTCCAAGTTGGTAACTGTCTTGAGTCAGGTGTCTTGAATCTTATACCAGAATTACTAATTAGTCATTAGTCCAGTGATTAGATAGCATGGATATAGAGTATATTAGGATTGTCTACAGGGACCCCTTTAGCAGCGGAAATTTTATCCCACAGCCACAGTGGTTCAGGGGGATGAAAAGTGGAAGGCTTTCAGGGCTGTGATAATATTGAAAATAATACTGAAAATCTTATTTTCATATTATCTTTTTTTTTCAGGTTGGAAATTAGTGTGAATTAAATGGGTGTGATATTACATTCAGTTCAGGTTCAACATTTTGGGTGATGAAGGTTCTAACAGGCACCAACCAACGATAGTGACAACACTAAAGGATACTAAAAAACTTTGATATATTTTATGGTATTGTTCTGTTTCAGGTGAGTCTGATTCTACTAGTAACGCCAGCAGTGCAATCCTAACATCACCCCTATCAGCCACCAGTCCTCTCATAGAATCTAATAGCACAGATGAAGAGAAGACTATGGCTGCTACTCTACAAAGAGCAGAGCTCAATCTTGCCACAAGGTATGACACAAAAGCTCCTAAAAATTATATTTCTTTGTTGTCGTGTCCATAGGCAAGGCTCCACACTAACTTTTTTGCTTGATGGCCCGATCGGTTCACCAAAATCGTCAATTTCAGGCCCTAAACAATAGAAAACAGTACAATTTATCAAAATTTTGGTAGCCTGACCGGGCCACCAAGTGTGAACTTTTATGGAAATTTGGTGGCCCGGCTCTCAATTTAGGTTGCCCCAGGCTACCGGGCCATTGCCGATGTCGAGGCAGGGTACTTGTTTCAAATAAGAAACTTATTTGAAATCGGATGGAAATGTTAGTTGCAAATTTGCAATTTATAGATTTTTTTAATTGGTAAAGCAATTTAAACTTATTGTTGCCTAAAGCACACCAGCTATCAAATTCAACATTTGGAGCAAAAGTTATGATTGATATGAAACCTGAAGTCAATTTTAAGTATCTAGCAATACCACCTTAGACCCCTTTATTAGCTCTGTATTTTGACTTTCATTCAAACTTGTCATTTAACTAATGTATATTCCATAGATTCTTATTTACAGTATGTATCACAAATCTTGCTTCCAATATTCACTAGTTGAATTCATCCCTCTCGTTATTTTTCAGACCATATTTTGGATGTATCTTGAATTCTTTGGATTGTAATTCAGGTGATTACAGAGCACTCTTTGCCTTGTGTCTTCTGTATGCTATTGGTTCTAATGAAGGTGAGTTTGATTTAAACCCCCTCATACTCCTCTATTCTGAACTATATTTAACTTTGTACTAAAGCAGCTGGGGTCTATAAATAAACACCACTGTTCTGTGATTAGAATTATGTATGTAAGTAGCGATGGGATCGACAAACTCACTTGGCAAAATATGACTTATTAGGAGCGTTGTCTGTCATTATGTTCTACCAGTCAGCCATATCAGTGAAATCCACCGTAGCATGGCCGTATGGCATCACAATACAGGTAGGGAAATATATTGCTGCTATAGTACTATGGTTTTAATCTGTGATTTCTGAAGGATTGCCAATCTCACCAAGAGATGTTTGTTTAACTAGCAATTTAGTATGAAACTTTACTTGCAGGCAATGCCATAAAGAAGGTACACATACTTGGAACCCCTACGTATGGAACCTTTAAAGTTTTTGCCTGTGATTTCTAGTTCATTTACATTAAGAAAGCAATTCCTACCATTTAAATATAACTTTACAGATAAATATTCAGACACAAATATTACATGTTGTGTTGGTTGTGTTGTTCAACCTCAATCAATCAATCAATCAATTAATCAATCAATCAATCAATTTTGTTTATATGAAGGGTTGAATTTATTAGGTGATCATGGTTTCAGTAGTTCATACAGTGAAAGGAGAGTGGAGAAAAGCCAGTGTTGGCATACTAGAAGGTTGATTACGTCAAGACATTTAATACGTCAGAAGCATTTGTCAAAGCATGTTTTTGTACATTTGTTGATTCTTATATGAAAACCACAGATTCAGCCTGTGGTTTGAATTAAACCAGAAGTCACCACTTGTACCAGTTTGGTTTCACTTTTGATTTACTCCAACAAATGCTTGCCCAATGATTTTTATTATTCATGTTTCAGCAAAAACCTGCTATAACTTGGCTACTGAATATTTTTTTGTTCCCTTTGACCAGGTGAACTTCTTGCTGAAATAAATGATTTGGATTTGGTTTTGAACCCTTGTCCCTCTAACTGCCACATTCTCCCCTCATGATTTAATTTTCACTTTGAGTTGTATATTTGTCTTTCACTTTTCGTTATAGGAATCCAGGATAAATTGTTAGATGGTGTGTTACTTACAAACAGGGTCGAGGTATGTATTACAGATAATGGTCATTATGACCTTATTTATGATAACTGAATATTCTGGAATAAATTTGTTTTCAGATCTCTCAATGTGCTCAGTCAACTCATTGTTATAGATATTTGTAGAAGAAATCATAGAAACAATGTAATCATTAGACATTCATGAGAAGAACATAATGGATCATTCACTAAGGCTTTGATCTCCCTACCATTGCAGTGATGTGATTGATTTGTAACAAAATTATGAGAAGTATAGCATCCTGGTAAATAACAGAAGGTAATGTACTTTTTTTTGTGCTTGACCTTTCATTGAACCTGATAGGTAGCAGATGTAAATATTAAGTAAAGAAAAGGGAATTATTTCTACACATTTTAGACCTGAATGTTAAAGGAAATAGTTGTTATTAATGGATCCAGAAGGAATGAAATAGACCCACAGTCAGTGTTGAAATTACTTTATTATTGTTAAAAAATTGAGAGCCATTTCTCATTTTACCAGAGCCATTTTCAGTTTTTGAGAGCCATTGTTTTTTTTCATGATTCAACGCATGGTTTAGCATCGCAGTGTGTCCTGCTTGTTTACAAATTCATTTCATGTTTAACATTATTTTTTCTTTATTGTGATTAATTGTTAAATATTTATTTAAGTTATTGTTCATTTTATTTTTATTGTTTGCATCTCGTGTATTAAATCAACTGGAAGTTCTTTACGTCTTTTTCAATCAAATTGAATGGGATTAAGTTTATAACATTTGAACAGAATTTGTACTCAGAGAAATCCTTTTCATAATTTTTAGTTTCTTATTTGAGAAAGACTCACTTGAAAATTATGTTAAGAAATATTGAATGCATCACAGCCTGACAGTGACAGCTAACATCAAGATGTCAACTTATTTCACAAGCTAAGCTATGCCTACGCCAGCACAGCTACTAGCACAGATCACACTCACAGTCAATCAATATATATTCATTTTGATGTTCGGCAATATATATCATATATATTCATGGTAGTAAAGTCTTCACTTTTATCATCAAAATATATACATGTATATATATATATATATATGTATATGATATATATTGCTGAATCATAAAATGCCTAAACAGATACCTATTCATGAGCATAAAGGTTTAATCATTTATTTGTGAACTGATTAAGCTTAATTTCTTTTCATGTGCTTGCATACTGTAACTTAAGATTGGAAGAAATCATGTAACTGGTAAACACTTTACTAACATGAATATCAGTGTGTGGGACTAGAGTGAAATTTTATGGTATCTTTGGAAGAGTTTTTAAAGGTGAAGAAATAAAATATCATCATTGATTTTAACATATTTTGTCAATATCATACCAATAATTAACATACACAAAAATCAAGTTAAAAAATTATTTGTCCGGGGGTCAAACTCAAGGTCAAAGTTAAGGTCAAAGGTCATGACCTTATGAATTGCTCCAATACATTATTCGATGCATGTTTTGGATTCCTCTCTGAATTTCCTATCAAATGGTACCAGTTTCATGAAAATTGGTCAACACGTAACGACGCAGTGGCCATTGAAAGTTGAAGGTCACGCCCATTTTTGTCAAAACAAGGAGAAAAGGGCAGGCCGTAGCGCGAGAACCGACGGACCGATTGGACTAATTTTTTTTGTTTTGTGCTTGGGCCATGGTGAATTTTATGTATACCAAATTACAACGAATTCTGAGACGGTCGGGTGCAAAATTGCACATTCATTGGGTGAATTGGCATGGAATGACCCCATTACATAATTATACTCAGACACTGACTATTACTAAATATCGGGACTGAAAATCCTAATTTTGCCCTTCAAATTGCGGGATACGCGCCATATTTCCAGAACACCTGGTGGCTTAGTTCAGATGTAAGAAGTTGGGTCGCCAAAAATATGCTATAATGAAAAAATCTGTGATTTTGTTCCGACTTCACGAACTTTGTTTTCTCGCAAATTTAGGATAATATCTTCAAAACAATAAAAAACCAAATTTTTCACCAAGTTACGGCAAGACAGGTACGGCGCAGTGTTTTAAAAATAGTACCCTGGGATATCGTAGTTTCGCCGTGCCCGTGATTCTAAAAAGTCCACTCGGTTACACGTCAGAAAGCCACAATGCATGGTAGCAAAAACTGCAGCTGCGCTGGCCGTCTAGCTACTATGCAGGCTTGGATGGGAGACTGGATGAGTGCGAACAGGAGCGATTTTCATGTTTGGAGTCGCTCTATACTTGGCAGTTTTAGGCAGTTGCGAGAGCGATTCAAAAGCATGCGAGAGCGCAATCGCTCGTTGTTTCCATCTATTTTCAATGCTTCCCACAGCCTTCTATCATGCTGCATTCTGTATAAGCAGAGATCAGTCAAATTTTAATGGTGAGAAATCACAATAGCAAGACCTTCTCAGGGTCATTTTAAGCCTATCAAATCCATCAGATTAGCTTCTCTTATCAACCTTTGGGGAGCAGTGTTATCCTTTTCATGGGCATTTTTTAATCACATTAGAGGGTTGCTAGAACATTTTATTTTATTATTTCTTTTTTGAGGGGGGTCTTTTTGTACATCATGTTAAAGCACAGTTTGGATATGGATTCCACTCATGTCGGATTTCTCCCTTCAATTAAATTCAAACTGAATTTGTCATTGACCTTATTACTTGTTCATGATCGTCATAAAATATATATATAAAACCGATGTACAACTTTATGCTTGTAGAGTGATTAGTTGCCTTGGTGAATCAAAGACGTTGGTCCAAGGTGGCATGACATTTGCTATGGGCTGTTTTTCGTCTAAGTTGTAGGGTTAGGGTTGCAATAGGGTTTGATGTTAAGTTTCAGGTTTAGGACGTAGTCATGAATCCAGCGTAGAAGAGCAATTTTCACTGCAGCAAATGTCAGAAAATCTGGTCCAAACACCTTCATTCCTGTCCCTGTTGAGAACCAATGTAATACTTCAATATAAATGTTTCGATTACAGAATAAATCCTTGTACAACTCGGTGCTGGTAGAGCAATTTATTACCTTGATGAATCAGAGCTGTCAGCTCAACAGCTGTTTCCGTCCAGTAACGCTAGAGATGGCTAGCCTTCTTCTAAAAACCTCGTTGTTAAGAACCAATTGTAATCTTTGATTATTAATGTTTCGCTAACAGAATAAATCCTTGTACAACTTGGTGCTGGTAGAGCAATTTATTACCTTAATGAATCAGAGCTGTCAGCTCAACAGCTGTTTCCGTACAGTAACGCTAGAGATGGCTAGCCTTCTTCTAAAGACCTTGTCATTAAGAACCAAATGTAATCTTTGATTATTAATGTTTCTATTAATGTTTCGATTACAGAATAAAGCTTTGTACAACTCGGTGCTGGTAGAGCGATTGATTGCGTTGATGAATCAGAGCTGTCAACTGAACAGCTGTATCCGTCCAGTAACTCTAGAGATGGCCTGCCTTCTTCTTAAACAACTAGTCTTCAGTAACATCAAAGCAAAGTGCTTCCTAGAGGACAGACACTTAGCCTGTGTAGAGGTTAGCTCAAATACTTTGATAGAAAATGAACCTTTTGAAATTGTTTTAATTTTACGTACTGAGAATATAACTGTAATAGGGGACTTTGACCTTGGCTATAAAATACATTTGTGTTGAAGGTTGAAAAGTTATGAAAAACAGAGTGGTGGAAGTTTGAAAGATTTGGACGAGGAATAAGATGGTTATGGAAATTTATGTTAATTTCATATTGGTAATGTGGTGAGAAGCATGTGATAAGTGGCAAGGTCAACTCTCCCATTTGTCATATAGGCCTACTGATTATATGTGGATTTGTGGTTTTCCTGAAGTGTGTCCTTAATATGACTTTGTCAACATAGTATTCCTTATTCTATATGTACATATATATATATTATAAATATGTTATTATCGAGAGTGTCATACTTTGGGGCCGATAGAGTTTGTTAAATTTCATCCAGTTATGAACAATATTTATGTTTAATTGACAGGGTGCTAAGGAGGAGAGTGTTCTACTCCTAAGGACCTTCTACAAGGGAGATGAACTCTTCTTAGATATGTTTGATGATGAATATCAAAGTATGAAGGTAAGTTGATTTTCCTCCATCGTCACCTTATTGTCCTCTTCCTTCCCGTTCCCATATCTCCCCTCCATCCTCATCCTTCCATATCCCCCTCTCCCTACCTACCTCCCTCCTCCCCTTCCTCTCACTTTTCCCTCCGTCCCCCTTCTCTTCCCATTCCTTTCTGCACCCCTTTCCCACATTTTCTCTCTTACTTCCCCCTCCTCTACTCCCCTTTCCCTTCCTCCCACTTTCCTTGTAATTGTATTTTTTAAAAGAAATTGTATCGGGGTTGAATTAAATAAAATAGATTATCCAGTTTCTTAATTATCCAGTATTCTTTTCATCTTCTGTAAGAAATTTACCACTTATTTCACGTCTCTCTTTGTATAATTAAGTGTCGAATCTTTATTGGGATATATATTTGTATTTGTGATTTTCCTCATTAGAAACGTCCACTTAATGTTGAGTATCTGATGATGGATGAATCCATTCTGCTGCCCCCTACTGGTACACCTTTGACAGGGATAGACTTTACCAAGAGGCTGCCCTCTGGAGAGCTAGAGAGGACAAGGAGAGTAAGTTGGAACCCCTTTTTTTTTATGGAACTTGTTATCGGAATATAATTTCTTTTCTTTCTATAAAAAGTTAAAGATTTGCAGTGTTAGCAAACTTTTTACAAATCAATTAGTAACACATTTGTCCTTGGCATGAAAGAAGATATGAATATTTTTAGGAAGAAGACGTCTTTTGATTTTATGAATTTCATCTTTCACCCTCTGTTTGCTGAAATCAATATTTCCTTCCTCTGTGTTGGTAGAATTTTTGTTATATTTATGTTTTTTTTTCACATTCTTATAATGTATGTAGGCAATTCGAGCTTTCTTCCTGCTACGTGACCTCTCGCTGACCTTGCGTAACCTGGTAGAGACTAAGCTCCCTCTGATCAAGCCTGATCTACTGGTCAAGACTTCGGACAAGCTAGACCTCAGTAAGTCCACTCATTCTCTATCGTTTCATTGTTAACCCTGAATTGATTCATTTTAGACTGGCATTCCTTCAATACGTATTTTGATTACACATTGCTTTGTAATGAAAAGATGATTTGGGGGATGTTGACTTTTCTTGGTCACATTTAATGGAATATGTGCTCTTGACTTCCAACAAACTTTAATTAAGTTAGATGCTCTATTATTTAGTCTAGATTTCCCCATTATGATGCTATGGTCTGAATCAAATGGTTTGCTGATATCTGCGGCATGACCTGTCATTTATTTAATAGTTGACAGGAAATTTGCTTATGAATGGTACTAGGCGCGATAGCTCAGTCGGTTCGATTCCCATTTGGTGCGCTAGTGCCCTTTGGTAAGGCATTAATCCTCAGTACGAGGTTCTTCGGGGAGGACCATAAGCCGTCGGTCCTCTGGTTGCTTGCTTACAAGCATTCATGCTTTCTTAGCAATTAGGTAAAAAATCACCACCAACCAATTACCTGCTCTATTTGCCAGTCATGGATTTAAGATGAGGATGGTTTGTCAAAATAACAAGGATCCATATCTGTTAACCCTAAAAGAGCCTGGTTATTTGGACCCATCTCACAGCCGAGGGGGGGGGGCCTGAGATCTCAACCTTCGATTGCGGGAGCGCCACAACAATTTGCACGATGGTAGTGTGCAATAAAATCTGCAAGGCTGTGTATGGTTAATTTTTTTGAAAAGCGATTTTTTATTCATTAATGATAATTATAATGAATGAATAATAATGATGAATTATGAATTGATTATGTTAATTTATGCATGAAATAAATCATTTGCTCTAATCAACTATCATATGGCCCCAAAACTGCTAATGTATTATTCACAAACTCTTTGTAGGATCCAGATCAAATGTACTTCAAAAATAATTTGGTATTGCAACATTTGTTTTATGTATGTTATTGGTTTTTAAAAGAAGTAGAAATAATGATACATTTATGAAGTTTGGCTAAATAAACAATTTGCATTGGATTTGTACATGAATTCACGTTTTTTGAGCAGTTTTGGGTCTGACATGCACTTACATAATGTTGCGTAATTTTGTGACTGTGTACTCGGCACTGCAAATTTGGTCTCAAAGGTTGTGCATGATTTGAAAGTAAAAAGTCAGCGAGTGCTGCGATTGAAAAATTGTGCGCTGCGGATGTATCGCGAAAAATGTAGAGGGGTGGGGGGCGAATGAATGGATGAAAAAATAAAATGGATTGATGAATTAAAGAATGAAAATTTGTTTAAAATGATTTAAAGCAAACTGAATAGAAAAAAAGTAGAAGCAGAAAGGATAGAATACAATGAAGTTGATAAATGTGTATGAAAGTGAAGCCATAAAAGTTGAATGGAACAAGATTTCTCGTTGGCAGATCTGGGTTGAACATTGTTTGCTTATGCCTCATAGTAAATGCAACATAGAAATATAGAAAGTTCAATGTAAATTTTTGTTACCTCCCACAATAGAAATTAATCAAAACCTCTCAAGTGTTTTCTACGAAAAGCTCTTATAACATATATGTTTGCTCTTTGTGCAAAGGTTATGTCACTATAAATCAAGACACTCTACACCATTCTGAAGATGACGCCTTAGATAAGCTCTCTCGTGTACTCAGAATGGTGACGTAAAAAGTCACAATATGGTTTCTAATATCGCAAATGATTAAATGCCTGTTCCACATTACATACATTTCCTGATAAACGTTTTAGATTTTATTATACCTGACCTCATTTTTAGATTTCTAAGAAATTGTTGATGAAATCATTTTATCACGAGCTCAAATGTCTAGCGGGAAATGCTGGTCTGTTCTTTATCAAATATTGCCTGTGGCTCTGGTTGTGAATTACATGTAATTGAAAATCAATTGATGTAAAAAACAACAGAAGATAGGGAGGGAGGATTCAAAGCCCTGAATATCATAAAAAGTTTTTTTTTTTTTAATATCACAAATTCATCACATTATGCACCAATTTTGTCATAAAGATAATATCTTTCATGCCATGTTGAAATATTGGAAACATATTAAAATGTTGAAATTGCTTGTATTGCGTGACTTGACAATTTTTTTAACATTTATCAGTATTTATTTCATTCTGTTTCCTAAACTAGATAGAGAGAATAAAAGGCTGAAGTGCCTTTTTAGATCGTGTTGGCAATTTGAAGAATAAAATTGATGAGATAGACTAAAAATAAATTTAGCTAATATGCAAAACTGAAGGAACCACTTTGGAGTCGACATGTATAAAGACCTTTCATTGAGATTTATTTTCTGCAATTACAACATGCAGAATTTTAATATTTCTTATTAGCAAACTGAATTATCATGGAAATAAAATCAGCTTATGATACTATGTTTTATTACTGATCTAAATCATTTTCCAATTATTATTTCTTTTATTCTTGGTTATATTTCCGTGTTTCACTGGATAATAAATATTTCTCAGAAATACAAGGTAGACACCACCTAAAGTAATAAATGCTACAAAAGGTAATAAATGCTACAAAAGGTAATTTTGCTGGTTAAGACTATTGTATTTTGAAATACATATATTTTCATGTGTAACTCATTCAGCATATTGATGAGTTCTCATCAATTGTTTTTGAGAGCAATGTGAATAGAGCAGCAGAGATTTATCACTGTAATTTACATTTCAATAAGTACTGTTTTTTTTCTTGTTTTACATTTTGCATATGTATTGGGTATTTCATGTAACTTTCAATGTAAGAAAAAATGAATAATTTGTTCAAGCGATCAAAATTGATTACCAAGCTGGCAGCTAATTAGAATTAAAATATGATGATACTGGTATTGGTCTGGCACTTGAGGGCACATTGCTTTGTCAAGTGCAATGGACCCCTAATTTGCCTGTAGGCCATTTCATAAAACTGTTCGTAAGTTAAGAATGACTTTAAGAATGACTGGTGATCCTTTCTTACGCGCTTAACCATTGCCAATGAATGTACTATTTACTATGAGAAAGGATAACCAGTCGCTCTTAACTTACGAACAGCTTTATGAAACACCCACCTGGTAGGTGTTTCATAAAGCTGTTCGTAAGTTAAGAGCGACTTTAAGAACAACTGGTGATCCTTTCTTGTGGTAAATTATATATACATTGGCGATGGTTACGCGCGTAAGAAAGGTTCACCAGTCGTTCTTAAAGTCGTTCTTATCTTAAGAAGAGCTTTATGAAACGGCCCCCTGATGTGTCAGAAAGCAATCAGAGAACAGGTGGATGTTTGATAAAGCTGTTTGTAAGATAGGAATGACTTTGCGCACGATTTGTGATCCTTTCTTGTGCTGTGTGATATCCCTATTTGATTGATTTAGGACCTAAGAACATGTTCCAGTCATGCCTAAAGTTGTGTGTAACTTTACAAACAGCTTTATGAAACACCCACCTGATGATTTTACATCTTCTGTGAGGGAATCAGGGGCCTGTTTCTTAAAGCTGTTCGTAAGTTACGCACGACTGGTGATCCTTTCTTGTGCTGTGTGATATCGCTATGTAATTGGTTTAGGACCTAAGAACATGTTCCAGTCATGCGTAAAGTTGTGCGTAACTTTAGGAACAGCTTTATGAAACACCCACCTGATGATTTTACATCTTCTGTGAGGGAATCAGGGGCCTGTTTCTTAAAGCTGTTCGTAAGTTACGCACGACTGGTGATCCTTTCTTGTGCTGTGTGATATCGCTATGTAATTGGTTTAGGACCTAAGAACATGTTCCAGTCATGCGTAAAGTTGTGCGTAACTTTAGGAACAGCTTTATGAAACACCCACCTGATGATTTTACATCTTCTGTGAGGGAATCGGTAAGGAGGACTTAAATCAAAGGATACTCACACATTGGTATGGTTTGATCCTGGGTTGCCAAGTAACATATTTGGGATAGCTTCTCTCTAATCTGATGTATGTGTAACTTATATGAAATACAACCCCATAATTTCCCTTCTCAGTCTCTCCCTCTTTCTTTCTGTAGAGCCTATAAAGTTACCAATATCTTTGAGGCCGTTCTCATTACGCTTTCTAAAACTAATTTATTAGAAACCGATTCAGGAAACCAGTTTGGAAGATCGCTTTGTTAGCGTTCCCACTTGATCGCGCGAAAGTGGTTTTCAGAATCACTTCACGTAAAGCGATCTTGTTGCTATGCAAATGCTTTCAGTGGGCAGACACGTTTCACGTGAAATTTGAAGCCGCAGCGTAGGCATTCTACACCTATCATGTGGAGTAGCACGCTCAAAATGTGCGAAGATCACTTCCCAAAGAACGGTTCTGTCCTTTCACTCGCTAAAACCAGGTTAACGAAGCAAAGCAATCTGGATAACTACATCGCGAGATGGTTTTCCGAACTGGTTTGGAAGATCGCTTCCAAGACCGCTTCAACCGTTCTCACTGCGCGTTAAACTAGTTTCCACTAAACTAGTTTCCAGTATTAGTTTTAGGAACGTAGTGAGAACGGTGTCTTTGTCTCTACCTGTATGTTGGTGGATGGATATGTGTGTATTTGTGATAGAACAGAGAGAGAATTTGAGAGAGAGATGCACCTGATTGTCTCTTCTTCTCAGTCATGATGACTCTGTATCTTTGTCTTTTTGTTTCCTGTATTTATCATTCTTTTCTTCTCTTCCTCTTAATAACTATCCTCTCTGCCAACTTGTGCCCACCCCCCCTTCTCTCTCTCTCTGCCTCTCTTGCTTTCTGCAATAAAGATAGTGGAGGACTGTCTAATGCACCATTATTAATTTGTCTCCAGTCTACTGCTCATCAAATGCAAAACAATTCTTGGAAACTTTGATTTGTTTCTTCTGTCTCACATCCAAACCCCAAACCGCACGTAATGTTCATGGATGGAGGAACCGGGATGTTGATTAGACATAGCAACAGACTCTCAAATTATTCATGCAAATAATACTAGGCTGTTTATTTTTATTTCTTTGAAGGCAATCCAGTGTATTGCTTCTTGAATTAAAATCCCTTTAGTGTTGTTAGCCAAATAATTCATAGTCAACGAGCATAATCATGAATGGAAATGACTTCAGTACATACATTCATGGAAATTTTCATTACATACATTCATGGAAATTATTTTAGCACTGCAATGTACTGGTAGCTATATTGAGTTTGACTTGTGTCATCACATTGGTTGTCGCGTTGGGTCAGGCTATCATGAAACCTGACCATTTGAGAAAAGGGCCCCCTAACTTATTTCGTGAAAGGTTGGGTTCCAGTTTACCCAATGTTTTGCAAATATTATAGCAAAATTCTTGAATGGGTGGGTAAACTAGACCTGACATTTTCAGGAATTTAGGGGGGCCCTTTTCTCTAATGGTCGGTATACGCGATTGCCCGACACAATGCGATGACCTGATTTAATGGCACAAGTCTTCAGTTTTTATAGTTACAGATTTTGTGATTCATGAGAATCATAATTTTGAATGATTTTTCATGGTACAAAATGATTCGCATAATTAAAAAAAATTATTTTCATTCGATCATAAAGAAATACATAAAAAATACATAAATAAACAGATATCGGAGTAGGATCCCCTGGAAGTTTAGGAAAAAATTGCAGGTGTACATGTAATATAAATCAATTTGTTTTTTTTTTCTGGTCAAAATGTTGCATAGATCCACTGTATATAAACAGCAGTGTTTTTCCAAGTCACATGTGAATTATAATCCTAGGCAACCATACAATTGATTGAAGGCCTGGGATGGAGACTTTTATGCAACCAGCCTGGATCTACTTTATCCCTTGCACTCATTTTGTTTCTGAGTAATTTATCATATTTTCCATCTGTTATGGGCAGATTATTATTTTTTCTTAAATAGAAGGTAACCTTTGCCAACAAACTAATAAGTCCCTACTTCTTGCATTTCAAAATATGAATTCCAAGAAAAAGAATGTCTGGTGAGAGAGAGAGTTTGTTAATTGCAGCATATGTTTTAATTTTAAGAAAATCATGACACGTGTCTTGAAGTACAAAACAAAAGTTTAGGGATGCGTGATTGTCCGAGTAGCCACATATAGTAAAAATTCTTATTGTTTTTCAGATTGCTTTGTTTGTTGTTTCTCTGAATTTTCTCCTGCATTTGAATTTACAATTTGATATATATTATAAAATTGTCAGCATGTGGTTTCATTTTGAGAAAATGTAACATGTGTCTTGAAATAAATCATGGATAGGGGATGATTAAGTTTCGGATTTCATGATAGACTGAATAATTAATAGCATGTAGTGACAATTCTGATTATTTATCAGATGACTGTTGCTTGTTTGAATTTCATTTTTTATTTGAATATGCAATTTGATTTATTATTTTTATATATAAAAAAATGATATCAGCTTATCATGTTTTCTAATATTGACATTATTCCCCTCCCACACTCACACTACAAAAGGTCATAATAGACATATTGATGTTAAGACATGTATGAAAATGTATTTGTATTTGCATGGCGATATCAACTGTGCGTCCTATGTGGGTAAACTAAAGTTGAGTTGAATTGATAGAGAACAAGCAAACAAGCATTATGCTGATTGCTGATATTTCATCAAAATCAAATGTAAAGTTAAAAAAAAGTTTAAAATTTCACTTATTCACTGCATTGACATGCATACCATTAGTGATATGTAAATGATGTCACATTCTGTTATCTATTCTGTTTGTATTTTATTATTTACAGTAATAAATCAATTTCTTCCTTGTTTTTCCTCCAATAATGTAAAATATCTTGTCCCGATTATACCATATCCCTTAGAAATACATTAAAAAATGATACTAAAGATTTATAAATGAAATGCAGTGAATGCACTTGATTATTACTGGAGAATTGATTGATCAGTTAGTAGATTGAGGGGCTTGTTCTTTCCCTCCTTTTTCATAAACGTTTTCTGCGCGTAGTGTTTGTTGTGAAATGAAAGTGTGGCCATGTCTCATTGAGCATAATATCCCCCTCTAGAGGCAAAAGTTATGTAGGTATGTTTCCACCAACTGTACCTCTGTAAAACTGTTTCTCCTAATCACCTCTGCTCTAATGATGAGAAAACAAAAATAAAAGATTTGCAATAAATGAAAATTACTTGAGAGTTTCCAAGAGGCGGTTTGTTATAAGGTTTCTCTTTTAATTATGAAACTATTGAAGCCATAACATCACTCTTTAAACTCTGTAAAACTGTCTCTCCTAATCACCTCTGCTCTAATGAGAAAACAAAAATAAAAGATTTGCAATAAATCAAAGTTACTTGAGAGTTTCCAAGAGGCGGTTTGTTATAAAGTTTCTCTTTTAATTATGAAACTATTGAAGCCATATCATCACTCTTGAAGCAATAATGTCAATCAGGTTAGGTACGGATTACCGGTCGAATCATGATTGAAAACGTGATTACAAAATGCAAGAAATAAAGGGTTTGTTCAATGTCCTCCATTCCCAGTGGTAAAAGTAAATGTCTTTCAAATCATGATTCAGAGAAAAATTCAAACGTCTCAAAAGATGCATTTGTAAATGTGATCACATCAGATTTTTAGGAATTTAGCATCGGAAATGCGACATAGAACATGACTGAATTTTGAAAAGTCTTTAAATTTGCTTTTGCAATGGAAGCCTACACAAGCAGGTTCCAAATATATCTTTCTTGTGATGGGTCAAACCGCGCAATAAAACTGCGCTAACGAAAGCAGGTACATGTACATGTAATTTTAAAAACGATATAGCTTTATATTTTCGACACTGAACAGGGCAACACTGATCATGTTTTTGTTCCGTGCTTTGTAATTGAATTTTGAACCACGATTCATGTTACTATTTATATTTGAAGCTTGACATTGATCACACCCCGAGTTCTTTTCCTTGCATTGCTTTGTCTCCTGGAGCATATAATTCCATTTACATGTAGATGGGTGTATTATGTTAGTAGGTTCAGGGGAGCATTACATAAAAGGACTTGTCAGATGTATTATCCAACAATTAACCATAATAGCAGTGACTCTTAGCCAATCAAAATCAAGGAAAGCTGTCCGATCTGATAACTTGTTGGACATGAATGTTGATGAAACTCACCCCGATGTTTGTAGAACATGTTACAGACTCTCTGATCAAACATAGACCCAATTCACAAAGTGATGTTGAAACCAAATTATGGTTCATGTGGGTTTCTCACACATATCCCATGCATACATAATGGTCCAGTATTAATGTATGAATTCAATTCAATTTTCAAGTCAATATACACATCAAAAATATTTAGAAAGTCAAAAGGGGCCTAAGCTTTCGATCCTAGCAGAATCTTCGTTGAAAATATTTGAAAGATCAAATTTTACATATCAATACTTATTATGTAATATGACAT
The DNA here is from genome assembly GCF_018143015.1 of Lytechinus variegatus. NCBI lineage: Eukaryota > Metazoa > Echinodermata > Echinoidea > Temnopleuroida > Toxopneustidae > Lytechinus > Lytechinus variegatus. The sequence continues at coordinate 22,388,340 of NC_054749.1, forward strand.
ACATATACATGAGTTTTAACAATAATATAGAAATAAATTCTAAAATTCCTTTTTAATCTAGTTTTTGTCCAGTCTATACTATGTGCTAGTTTATTAAAATTCCTTTCGAATGAGTATGGGCTCGGAAACATAGAGCCTTTTCACTCAATTATTACACCCATTTTTAATAATTAAGGCGTAATTGATAGGTCAAAGCTGAACCATGATTTTAAGACATTGTTTTCAAAACCACTTTTTGTGAATTCAGATAATTATGTTGCAGTGACCATTACTTTAATTGTGCTTCAACAAAGAAGCTATTCAGAAATTGGTTGGAGTAATTAAGAATGAAATTAAATTAAAGGTAAATGCCAGTTTTGGTAACAATCTCAAAATGACTTTTTACAGAATCAATATGTAATGACCACCCAAGTGTCTGTTTATATGAATAAAAAATATGTGCCGAAGGATTCTGGTAGAAATTGTGTAATTGCTGAGAAATAAGTAAAATAAGCGCAGATTTGGGCAATTCCGTCGGGTCTTTATTCCAGCAATATAATACACACTGTCCCAAGTGTGCCTATCTGTGTTGGCGATCTTCAGTGCGATTGTTTTTCAGCTTAGATTTAATGATTTCACAAAGTTCAGTTTATGTAACTGTACCAGATCTAGATTGACGATGATATAGTTATACATAACCTTGGTTTTACAGACTTTCTCACGATATTAGTGTTTTACTGCAACTACTGTAATTAATGTTTCTCAGAAGCATGCTAATTTCAGGTTTCTAATAAGTGCAGTTTATCTGAAATACTTGCTTGGAGGTGAAGTGGTAACTTTTCTCTTCATCTTCTCATGATGAATACCGGCGTATTACATATGCTCATATCATTATTATCAAAGGATTTTTCTTTGATTCCCTAAAATCATAGTTCAATACGATGAATGTTCACTACTTTCATTGAAATTTTTATGTATTATGTCATCGTGCTCCCTCTCAAAATATCTGACAGTGATAACTTGAACTTGTTTTGGTGGCGGCATTTGGAAACGAGCTCTGGGCGTTTGTTGAGCAGTGACTGCTTATCAGCATTCATAATAAGAAGTTTTTCGGTGAGGCACAGGTCACATCTCTTTGTCTCGTTGGAGTATGCTTGCGCATGGCTGGCGACGGACCACTTGATGGTATACAGCGTGTCGCATTGTTTCAGGTCCCAGATGAACTTCGAAAGTTCCGTGCTGTTTCAGTACCGTTCGTGTCGGAAGGATTGGAGGTGGTTATAGTACCTGGACTTGAAGGGGGGCTCCGTGAGGCCAATGTAGGTCATCCTCTTGTCTGGGGTTGTTACTTCCGCGTTGTAGATGATGTTGGTAGCCAAGCAATTCCTTTGGAGAGGGCAGAGGTCTTTATTCCGGCAGTTGCATGTATTGCTGTTTGACTTATTTTCTACCTTCATGGCTTGCTTGTTGTGAGTTTTGATGATGCTTGCGACGTTCGGCATGCAGCTGTAACTCACTTTGAGCGTGTTTCTATTGAATTCCCGAAGTACATTTAAATATATATTTAATGTTATGAAGTATGTTATACCTCAGTCACATTTCACCTACTGCGCCATTCGCAGAGTAAAAAACAGCTATTCTAACATTTTTTGTACCAACTGAATATCAGTGGTTTGAATTAAAATGAATATGACGGCTGTTTTCTACTCGATGTTTTCTACTCGGCCGCTGTAGGGGAAATATGACTGGAGCATTGGCAATCCATGAACATACACAGATTACACTTGTAACCTTAGTGATAGAAATCCTAAAACCTTTAATAATCTAAAATTTATAGTCATTGTAGATGGCAATTTTTTCATCGAAGAAACTGTAAATGACTGAAAAAAAAGATGAAGTGTCTGTCCTTGGTACATGCATGGACCTACAACAACTGGACAATCAACGAATCCCCTCATTTGGGCCTAAGGCTGTCACTGTTAATCCTCTTCTAAACAGAGGGCTGGCAGCTGATGCCCATCAAGCTGGTCTTAAAACATGCTGGCACCGATGGTCAGCGGAAATCAATTGTACGCTGCTCCTACACATTTGGGTGTATAATTCCATAGGATTGGCAAAATTTAACAGGAATTTTTCTGATGATCAGACGACAATTGCACAATACTGACAGCATGAAATAATGTATTGAAAACTGGAAATGAATTGCGCATTGCATTATAGGTAATGCAGGGACTTACCCTGATTGCAGCGATCGAACTTACACGACCGTATCTGGTCGAAAGAGGGCCAGAGATCGAGTGGTGACTATCATGGTCCGAGAAGAGATTGAGTAAACAGTTGCCCTAGGCGCTCGTCATAAAAAAGCGTTAAGAGAACGTTAACTGTGGGTGCAATTTTGACAGCTTGAAAGGTGGTGGCGATAAAATGCTCTTGTTGAATGTCCATTTGTCGTAGGTCCATGGTGCATGGCATACTGCTGCAATCAAATGAAGGTATATCATGGTAAGCAAAATTTTGATGGAGTATTTTTCTCCAGAATACTTGTGATATCGGACAAAAAAGAATATAGACAAAATTAGCTTCTTTATCGTTCCGACCACCTCTGATGGTTTCCAGGACGTCAGTCTGCCTGTCTGGTCAACTGTTGGTTTCTCAATAATGATAAACACCACACTTATATTTCACCCCTCCCCCTCCAGAAAAATCTTGTTTGGAAATTAAATAAACAAAAAGATGCCTTTTTTGAAACTTAGTATCTTGTGTCATGGATGACAAAATTCTGAATCATTTTATTTTTCTTTAGTATTGGAGGAGTGAAAGTACCCTTAGATTATAGAGCTGTAAGGTTATGGGGTTGAGTTGTATCATCTACACCTGCAGATGTCTGGGAAAATCCCTTTGCTGTAATGAATATGTTTAAATATAAATGTACTTAATCTGTGCTCTAAATCCTTGGATGCGATATGGTTTTTGATCCTTGGGAAACTTCGTGGTGTGGTTAAATGTACATGTGTATTGAAATAGATGTATTCAGACCCATTAATTTTCTTGATTTTGCTCAATAATTAAATATCAGTCTGAAGGTACTACATGTAAATGCCTAATAGCATCACAGTAATCAATCTTTCAATCAATTTTTTTACACTTACATAATATATGTAATATGATATTGATTGCCAGCCTATTGGCTCATAGTCTAAGTCATTGTAACTTTGCTTAGATTTATGTTAGACCCAGAATAGACCTGAAAGTGGGTTCTGGAGAACTTCTTTCATAGTTACATCTATACAAGCCTATAGAGCCGGGACTAGACCTGGTGGATGTTTCATAAAGCTGTTCGTAAGTTAAGAGCGACTTTAAGAATGAGTGGTGATCCTTTCTGGTGGCAAATGGTATATTCATTGGCGATGGTTTAGCGCGTATTAAGGGTTCACCTGTCATTCTTAACTTATGAACAGCTTTATGAAACGACCCCCAGACATTAGACTTTATTTCCATCTAGATTTAGACATAGAATTATCAAGATATGGAACTATCAAGATATTTGGGAATTTTAGATTCTAGTTCAGGAACTATTTGAGATCTATATGTAAAAAAAGAAGTACCAACAATCTACAGATCTCAACAGGCCTAACAAAGCTCTAGCTAGTCCTAGACCCAGAACTGAAGCCACTGTTACACTTTTTATAGCCCAGAAATGAGTCTACAGCCATTTGATTTTGCTACATTTTCTGTGGTCATGTCAAAATCTTAAATGAAATTATATGAATAATTATCTTCTAGTTATACCTATAGGCCATCATTTCATGTGCAGCCTTTGCCTGTAGCCCTATCCTGGATTCAAATTTTAATTCAAATAGATTTTAAAACATATCTCTGAGAAAAAGTGGGGGATTTACAGAAGTTGTTTAAACAGTCTAGACATGTGTTTAAAATCTTAACAAATTTTAATTTGTAATTTCTAACTCTCAATAAATTAAAGCATGGTTGTTTAAACCTTCAAACAAATATTGCAAGGTTTATATAGTAGACAGGGCTGTATGAAATTGTGAATGTTTTTAATACTGTGAACCTAAGAACATGATCCAGTTATGCGTAAAGTCGTGGATAACTTTACGACTAGGCGGCCGTTTCATGAAGCTGTTCGTATAAAGTTAAGAGCGACTTTAAGAACGACTGGTGATACCTTCTTACGCACTAAACCATTGCCAATTCAATATACCATTTACCACAAGAAAGGATCACCAGTCATTTTTAAAGTCGTTCTTAACTTTTGAACAGCTTTATGAAACACCCACCTGGTAGAGTGGGAGAAGGAGTGAGGAATGAGGTAGAATCCCATTAAAGCAGGGTGACCAGATTTCACAAATGAAATACGGGACAATCGACAAAGCACGCTGCACCAGCTGATCGACCGGGCCAGTTCATAATACAAAAAAAAGATCAACAAAGAAGGCTACACAGTGTTAGACTTGTGCTACAATGTAAAGAATTGGAAGGGAGGGTGGACAAAAGAATTAAGGAGAGAAAGAAGAGACAAAAGAAAATACATGAATTGAGAAGAAAGAAAGAAAAAAATGAAGGGGAAAATGAAGGAAATAAGAAAAATATAAAAAGAAAGAATAAACGGATGAACGAAAGAATAAAGGAGAGAATAAAGGTTTCCGTCATTCTTTGAAATGAATATAGAAAGAAAGAAAAAGAAAGGAAGGTGAATAAACATGTGAAAGAAATGAAGGAGAAAAAGGGAAAAGAAAGTAAGAAAACAGGAGGAGGAAAGAAAAGTGTTTCCTTCATTCTTTAAAAGAAACAACCAAACAAAGAAGAAGAAAGGAAGGGGGGAGAAGGGGGAAAAAAGTACTGGGAGGAGAGAAAGAACAGAAAAAGGAAATTCAATAACGAAGGAAGGTAAGAGAAAGAAGGAAAGAAAGAAAGAAAAATGAACAGAGAGAGAGAAAGGATCAGGAAATAAAGATAGATGGAACAAAAAAGGGGCAAGCAGGAAGAATAGAAGGAGAAGAAGAAGAATAGAAAAGAAAGAAAGAAGAAAAATTCAAACTTCAAGCAAAAAAAATCCAATCATCTAACAAAATCATAATGATATTTGGTGTTTTTTTATATTTTTTTATATTTTTTAAAACTAAAATGTTTTAGAAATGAATAAAATATCAAAGTGAAACATTGTTAAACTTTAAAATTAGATGAAACATCTCGGCATCATACGGGCATCTCTCCCATCCCATTTCAAGTTTGCATCGATCACAAGACCAGGAACAGGACTCAAAATGAAACAACTAGATCTAGTTACGAAAACTCAATAACTTGTTCCTCCCATTACATCTCCAAATCAGTAATATGAGAATCCATATTGTAATTCTGAAAATTTCCAACCAATTTTGTGATTATTTTGGTGGAAAAACTGTTTATCATGTGAGATTGTTTGCACCATTGAGAATCTGCTCCGATCCTGCATGCCTTGCTAGTAGCCTGCCACACACAGGTTGGAGGCCAGTTCATTTGCAATGTACTGTATTGGGTTAGCAAGAAAATCACCGCAGAACTCGCAAAAGTTTACATTATTAGGTGGTCTGTCTATGACAGATCACCTATTGATTTCGTCAGAATTTTCTTTCTTTATTTCTTTCTTTCTTTATTCTTGGCACCTATGTTTGTCGCCAACTTTTCTCGAAATTGGCTGAATCAATTTTGCTGATTTTTTCGTCATATATAGAATCTATCATAGAGACGGCAAAATAAGCTTTTCAAGGTCATATGGTAATGATGACGTCATCTACGCGCCATTTTGTAAAATTCTTCATTTGATCATATCTTCATTATCAATTATCAAAAATTAACAATATTTACATGACATTAACTTCATGTCAAGGGTCAACTGTCAATGTCATCAAAGGTCATGTAAAGGTCATGACGCGCGCGTCAAAGGTAAAAAAATCGTCCAAATGACCTATAAAAATTTTTGGGTACGGTTCAGGTCATTTTAAGCATTTCAAAAATTTGCGCGCGCGCACATATGTGCGCGCGTTTCCGCGCGTTACACCTTAACACAACGCAGAAAAACCGTTTCTTTTAATATCATTGCATTGCTAATAAAATTCTGAGCAATTTGATACCTTGATCAACCTTCTACAACCATTAATATAGAAATTAACACCCATTAAAGTTTGCAGCACGTGTGCGCGCGAGCTCTCACTATAGGCCATATATGTGCAAAAACATGCCTATTGAAAATTCACTGTAGCTCTGTAAATAGTCCATTGACCCCAATTTTTTTTTCATATATCGATAGAGTATTAGTTGTAGATTTGATTTCATGTCACCATTATCCCTAAATTATATCATGACGTCATCAAAATGGCGCCTAAACTAAAAATTTTTTCAAAAATGACGTCATCAAATTTATGCAAATTTGGTTGTAACTTCTCGAATATAGATCGTTTTTCGCCCAGATTTTGATATGATGTAGTTTAGAATGTACTCTTTCTCCTTAGTTAACATGAATTTTCGTTTTGAGAAACGCATCATTGCGTAAAACAGCGATGAAAAGAGGCATGTCATTTTTCCTCATTTTGCATGTAATCTCTATGGGACATGACTTTTTCCCAAAACTAGATTTGACATTCCTCTATTTCGTGAGCCATATCTCCATTTTTTCTTGTCAGCTTTCCGTGAGCTTTTAACATGTTGTAGCTGAGATTCTGGGCTATCGGAAGTGTGCCCTTCATTTTTTGATCAGATGCCGGGATCATGCCCGTATTTCACTTGCAAAATTGGAATTGTAATTCTCAAAATTGCTTACGTGTAATCTCTATGGGGAATATCGTGGCTCAATGGATAACGCATTTGACTTGCTTTCTCGAGGGCGGAGGTTCGAGTCCTGGGGTAGACAAGATGATTTTTTTTCCATTTTTTTTTCTTTTTACCACCTCGTACATGATCCTTTATGATGATTTTATGGTATAAAAGTTAAAATTTAGCAAGATAAAACAGATTATAATCACTTTTTTCATATCACATGCATATATAGTCATACATCAAAGAGACCATTTTCCGGACCCTTTTCACAGTGCTTTATCATCTACCGTCTTTCACAAGTATTCCATCCATAATGAGCATTCCGTTGTCATCATGAAGGTCATATTGATATGCATGAACATGGTAATAGTGATCATGATGCCGAGAATAAAGACAGACCACCTAATTCGTCCGCATGACGAATTAAATTCTAGTATTTTATTCTTTTTTGTACTTCCTCATGCATCTGTTGGTGATTTGATGAAAATTTGTCACTTTAATAATTATGTATATTTTGTTCAATATTTTGAAATACGATACAAATAGGCGTCCCGGGAAGGGTTTGTCGGGATGCTGGGACAAAGGAGCAAACTACGGGATGATCCCGGGAAATATAGGATGTCTGGTCACCCTGCATCAAAGTGATGGCATGAATTTCTGTTTGACATTCAGTGAACTTTCCTAGAAACTTGTGAATAATGAGTGACCATCTTTTCAAGCACCAACAAGCAGAATAATTGTTTTCTAGTTTCGATCTCTGTTTAGAATTTATATTGGGAATACTTTCTTGGAAATGGCGGGTGATTGGCTGTCTCGCTTGAACTGAAACCCTATTATCTCTTGTGACTTTTGTGGTCTGTGCTTATAGTGAAAATCATCCTTTTTATGTAGGAAAGTCGCTTGCTTCTGTTGCATTTCCACTACTCTCACTTCATTGATCATTACTGTTGGTTTAAACCAAATGCACTGTGCACAAATATGCATGAAAGGGACCACACTCAAATGTCCAGCCCAAATTCCAGCTATTTTAGGTCATAGGTTGCATCTGAAGAATAATCCTTTTTAGCCTTTTGTTTTACTACAATTATTCTGTCTAAATTAGATGACAGGAATTTTAGAGAGCTCACAATTATTGCCATCTTTTACAGAACAGAATTTGAAATTTCACTTTTTTTTTAATCTCGATTGATCTGTGAAATTAAAACAGACTTAAGGAATGGGGACACTGTAGAACACTTGGATTGCGAGCCGGCCGAGCTAGTGTTTTTTAATCGCGTGCATTGTACCCTACTCAGATCATACTGCAAGTGCTCAACTTTGTATATTTTGATTGTTTATTTTTGTCTTTAAACAAAGAAGACTTCAAAACTGTGTCATTGTTCTTGAAATATAAATTGATGAGTATCAGAAGATCTTTCCTTTTTTTGGCAGTCCAAAACGATTTCAACCTTTTTCATGACGGAAATGAAACTTTGGCTCTCAAACGGTTTGATGGAAAGTGAAAGCTGAACCTCTTTTGGAATAGACATTGACAAATTATCTTAAATATCCCCATCAGTGCATGACATGTTTCAAGTAAATAAGTGAGAAGTGGGGAAAACTAGTTTCGATTTTATTTTCAGTCCGGTCATATATGGATTAATCACTGATCTATTTTGGGGCAAGGCTGTACAAATACATCATATAAATGCAATGCTCACATTTACAGTTTAGAGTTGAATATTACTAAAAGGCATCAGCTGAAAGTGAATCGCATTCTGAGTTAAATAAGTAACTGAATTCAGAATTTGACATGGAATCGCATTTTTCTAGTCTTTATTCAGCCTATATGTCAATATGTGTTTAAAAATATGTGCATGTACTCCAAGCAAAACATATAGATGAACAAATTAATGAATGGAAAAAGCCATAAAAAGGCTTGTTAAAATGCACATACCCAAGATATATCAATCGTTGAAATAAAATTCATTATGGATGCGACAAGTACCAAAGAATAAATAGAGATAAGAATAATCATTTCTTTTTAAACCAAAACACCAACTCAAGCATACATGAAACAAACTTTAAGGTAAAAAAACAGAACAAAGAAAAAATAGATATATATAAACAAACTATTACGATACTGCAACAAATAACAATGAAAATTTAGTTTCAAATTTGATTTTTTTTATTACAGGAAATAGATCATGTACTTAAATAAAACCCAACAATGATCTTACATCTATCTCTTGAAGTGGCAGATGTACAATCCAAGGTTGTGATATAATTCCCCCAAAATTCTGCAGAAATTTGAGTAGAAGCCATATAAATCTTCAGATTGCGTGTTCAAAATATCCCAAAATAAAACAGAAAAAACAAATAATCATGCCATTAGCAGCAGAAATAATGAGAGAATTATCAGTATATTAAAGTAAGCTTTAAAATGAACCCTTTTTTTACAAAGCATGGACAAATTTAAAGGTCAAGTCCACCTCGGAAAAATGTTGATTTGAATCAATAGAGAAAAATCAGACAAGCACAATGCTGAAAATTTCATCAAAATCGGATGTGAAATAAGAAAGTTATGACATTTCAAAGTTTCGCTTACTTTTAACAAAATAGTTATATGAACGAGCCAGTTACATCCAAATGAGAGAGTCAATGATGTCACTCACTCACTATTTCTTTTGTTTTTTATTGTTTGAATTATACAATATTTCAATTTTTTTTACAAATTTGACGATTAGGACCTCCTTGCCTGAAGCACAAAATGTTAAAATAATGGAATTCCACGTGTTCAGGGAGGAATGAAATTTTATTTCACATGACAATGACGAGAAAATCAAAATATTTCATATAATAAAATACAAAAGAAATAGTGAGTGATGTCATCAGTTCCTCATTTGCATATCGACCGAGATGTGCATATAACTGTTTCGTGAAATGAAGCGAAACTTTAAAATGCCATAACTTTCTTATTTTACATCTGATTTTGATGAAATTTTCAGTGTTTATGCTTGTTGAATTTTTCTCTATTCAAATCAAGTTTTTGTTGGGGTGGACTTGTCCTTTAAGAAGATATCCAACATCTTTGAGGTAGATAATCAGAGATACTAATTATACTTTCTATGTTTGATTTGGCCTTTAGAGAGCTTCTAATGATTCTTAGAAAACCGTCTGGCATGAAGTGTCCAGGGTATTTTGAAATAATGAAAAAGCTTCATGATTAACATGTTTTATGTATGAGGAGTATTTTTAGATTCGATTGAAAATTAATTTGAATTCTTATTGATTTTACTCGCAAACTGGGTTGAAGCTAGGGAATATAGTTTCTTCAAAAATTTGATAAGCAGCTTTTGTTAAAAGAGAAATAGATATTGAGAATTTTATGCACATATATGTTTCATTAATTTTCCTTAAAAGATGTAGAATTCATTTCAAAAGCAGTTGAATTTATAAGAACTATGATCAAATACTATCTTTTCCTGACTCATTTTTTTTCTGTATTTGACATTTCTTTGATTATTCAGCATTGCTCTTAAATGAATCAGATCAATATAAATAATGAATCTGATCATATACTGTAGTATTGTTTTTTAAAGAAATATTAAATAGCAGTACTCATCCCTTTTAATTGGAAATTATTATTTTTGAACAATCAACAAGTAAATAAGTATACAGTGCTTAATAATTCTACCAACATTGTGATTATGTGAAACATCACATTCATGTATATATTTGAAATAAGAATTATGCCAAATATTCATATTTAGAAAAATTATCACTAGAAATTCACATGTTGTACCACCTTTTTATTTAGGGCTTACATACATCTGGTGCAATTTTGGCATAGTAGAAGCAGGGATATGGAACAACATAGTAGAAGGATATTTCATACATTAAAGCCAATGTTTCAATACAATTTGATTTGACTGCTTTAAAACCTTGATCACTTTTCCCCTATGGCTGTACGGCGAGTTGAAAACAGCCGGTTTATTCATTTTTATTCAAACCACCTTTATGTAGCTGGTACAAAAAAAATGTGAAAATGGCTGTTTTCAGAAATGTGCCTGAGGTATTAGAATAGCCTGCTGTGAAAATACATGAATAATATATTTTATTTTCTGAGAATCCTTTTTTCTTCAGGCTCGAGTTCTTGTAGTACTAATATTAGTCTAATAGATGGATTTGAAATTTCTAGTCAATTAATTGAAGTTTGTAGATTAGGCAAGAATGATTATAGTACTTTACATTTATCTTGCTTGCAGGCTGAGTTTTATATCAGGGAGTAATTGCAAATTATGATTGACTCGGCTGTAAAATGTTCATTTAAAGTGATTATGAAAATGCAACAACCATCAAATGTATTCTACATCATTTGAAAGGTAAAGAGAAACTTAGAAGTGACCATTGAAAAGAAGCTGTACAAACAATCTGTGAAATCTGGCTGAAATCTTCACCTGATGTTAACTTATTATATTAGTGTAGTAGGTTTCACGGTACACCATGTATCTTTCTTGGGCAAATGTTGGTCCTGAAAAGGACCACCCAATCTCGACGTTTCGACAAGTGTGTTCTTGTCGTCCTCAGGAGAATAAGCAAAGTTTGTAAAAGCAGGCCTTATATACTCTGTCGAAGTGCCGTCTGCACGGTATATAATCTATTATTATATTAATCTATTATTATATTAGATCACATAGAAAAAGAAAAGATTTTAGAAAGATACACCACCCTCATTACAATCCTAAAACCAGTGTAGTGGAAACCTGTTCAGGAAACCAGTTTGGAAGATTGCTTTGCTTGCATTTCCATTTGATCACCTTAAAGCGGTTTTCAAAACCCACTTCACGTAAAGTGGTCTTGTTGCTATGGAAATGCTCAGTAAACTAGTTTTAAGATGGTAATGAGAACGGGGTCCAAGTTTGGCTTTGGCTACACTTTCAAGTTTCAGAGAGAAATAAAAAAAAAAGGATCGAATGGGGAAGAGAGACAGAGCAGAGGGGAAGATGTAATACATAAATTGTAGATAAATATGATCGGAAGGAGGAGGAGGAAGAAGAGGAGGAGTATTGTGGGATGAATGTCAAGGTGGTGTAGGGATTAAACTCTGACGTTGAAAATATAGAAATGATAAAATCCTTCAGAGAAAATGAAATCTGATACGACCTATGGATTAAGAGTCTCTGATTAGGAAACCACAAGATAAAAGCAATATGCTCCGAGATACATGTAGGATGTGGTAAAAAAAAGGTGCTTGGAAATCAGAATGGAGTTTCTTCATGGCTTTTGTGGTTGTGGTTATAGTCTTACACTCTGTGCTGGGATAACAATACCTATTTTTTTACTGGAAATTTGGGGAAAATCAACCTTTTTTTAACAAGATGAAGGATATCCTGACCAATACTTTTTCCTTTACTTTTTGAGATACAAGTTTTTGCTCACCCCATTAGCATTATCTGCCCCCTTGAGTTAACAAATCGAGGTCTTCATCGACATCTAAACATGAAAAAAAAATTATCATCGCACACCTTTGAAAAATTGAGTATTATATTAGTATATCATCCTGGAGATTTTTTAGGTTGATATCATTTTTATGTTTAAAGGTCAAGTCCACCTCAGAAAAATGTTGATTTGAATCAATAGAGAAAAATTAGACAAGCACAATGCTGAAAATTTCATCAAAATCAGATGTAAAATAAGAAAGTTATGACATTTCAAAGTTTTGCTTATTTTCAACAAAATAGTTACATGAACGAGCCAGTTACATCTACATGAGAGAGTCGATGATGTCACGCACTATTTCTTTTGTTTTTTATTGTTTGAATTATAAAATATTTCAATTTTTACGAACTTGACGATTAGGACCTCCTTGCCTGAAACACAAAATGTTAAACTAATTTAATTCCATGTGTTCAGGGAGGAATGAAACTTCATTTCACATGACAATGACGAGAAAATAAAAGTATTTCATATTTTAATAAGATACAAAAGAAATACCGGTAGTGAGTGAGTGATGTCATCAGTTCCCTCATTTGGATGTAACTGGCTTGTTCATATAACTATTTTGTTGAAAATAAGCGAAACTTTAAAATGCCATAACTTTCTTATTTTACATCCGATTTTTATGAAATTTTCAGTGTTATGGTTGTTGAATTTTTCTCTTTTTATTCAAATCAAGATTTTGTTGGGGTGGACTTGTCCTTTAAAAGATATTGTGCATTTTCTATGATTCTATTTTTCACAAAAAAAGAAATTTTAGCTACGAGTAAAACCATTTATTTTCTGCTAACTAAGAAAGGTGTAATGGAGGTTGAAGATAATGTCAGGATAAGTTAGCATAGCAATGTATTGTATAATTTGTTGGCGGTCATCCGAACCGTCGTATTAGTCAATTTTGGTTTTAAAAAAATTTGATTTTGAGATTTTTGCAGAAAATGAAAATACAAGTCCTACTCTATTCATAACTAAATTTCTAGGCAGCAATTTATTTTATTTTCTGAGATTAGGAGGATTTTCACGTCGATGCCATACATTTTTAAAATAAAATGCGCAAATTCCATTGGGAATGTGTACTGTAACAGAGTGATACAACGATTTGACTGACCGCGATTTCAATGCGCACGGTCAGCCAAACTGTCGTATCGGCCATCTGCACTGCATTGACTTTACACTTGAAAACGCTACAACGTTATGACTGACCGGGCGCATTGAAATCGCGGTCAGGGTTATTGTATTCCCTATGGTGTTTTTGTACGGGGGAAATCTAAACCGCTCGAACTGAAATTACAAGCATGTAGCTCTTTTGCGATATTTTCTCTGATCTTTGCTTTTGTGTAAAAATGAGGATACCATTGTCAAGTAATTGCCTTGGTCTTTCCATCCATGTATTTTTCTAGCAATAAATATGTTGTAAGGCTGGGGAACTTAGTGTAGAAATTACAGTAAACTTTGAAGTCGATTTTCTCTGAAATGGGTTTGCACTGTCGTATATGTGATACGACAGTTCGGAAGTCCGCTGACAAATTTACCGAACAATTGTTTACAACCATTCTTTTACAATGTATAATCAAAACTATATTTTTGTACCTTTTCTTTAAATACTCAACATATGTACTATTTGGGTTAATAATTTATCAGTGTTTTCATCAGTTAATTGCCTTGGCATTAACTTAACTTTCTTTAAAATGCACAATAATAGTGGGTTCTTATTCAGCACACATGTCTGTCAGATGCAATACTCATAGTGTTTTAAAATTATTCTCATGATTATTACTCCACTTTCAGCAAAATGCTATTTAGTATTTCCTTCCTGTTACCTCACCTGGATTTAGTTTGGCAAAGAGATAAATGTCAATCAATGCACAGATCTTTTCGGGGGGGGGGGGGGTGGTTATGTCTGTATTGATACTTCTTTCTTCTTAATTTCATATGAACTCTTCTTTATGAACCCTTGTAAATATAGAATCTATTTTCAAAATGCTTAAAATAATCAAAATTGCCCTGTAGGAGGCTTTTTTCTGTTGATTAGCAATGCATCTTCAATGCTTTCCAAGAAATGTTATTTTTGTTTGCTCAGTCTGTGGATTATCCCTCAAGGATTCACTTTAATTTCCTACTTTTGAAAATGAATCTATTTTCTTAGAGGTATTCCTCATTATTTCTCTCATCGACTGATGAAAGTTGCTGGAACACAATCTCAAATCCCTTTCTTTGTTGAATTATGAATTATTGATATAACATGCAAAATATTGGGAATCCTGTGAGCTTCATTTTTCCATAATTTCATCGAAATGCTCAGATAGATATAAATCCAGTAGATATAAGGTTATTCTGATATCAATTATTCATATCTTGATAGCAGCAAAATCTTTGAAGGACATGTTTACCCCAACATAAAGTTTATTTGAATAAAAAAAAGAAAAATAAAACTAGCTTATTCCTGAAAATTTCATCAAAATTGACTGTAATTAATAAAAGAGTGAAACTCAAATTTTGCTTAATTTCACAAAACAGTTATATGCACATCCCTGTCTGTATGCAAATGAGGGGACTATGACATCACCCACTCACTATTTATTTTGTATTTCACTAAAATAAAATGTAAAATATTTTAATTTTCTCCTCTTTGTCCTGAGAAACAGTTTTATTCCTCCCTGGACATGTGGTGTTAGCATTGTTTTAATATTTTATGGTTCAGTCAAGTTAGTCTTTATTGAAATATTTTATTTTTCAAACAATTAAAAACAAAATGAATTATGAGTGAGGGACATCATGGACTCTATCATTTGCATACCACTGAGTTAAATGTTTTGTGAAAAATAAGCAAAGCTTTAGAATGTCATGATTATCATTATCATATTATATTATTTTACATTGATAAGATCATGATGATATTTTCAGCTATTTGCTTGTTAGTTTTATCATTAGTGATTCAAATTAACATTTTTATTTAATATATTTTCGTATCGAACAGCATCCAAAATCAATTAGATTAATACTGTATGTATCAAGTTGGAAGATCCTTTAGAATGAAATGAATTGATCATAATAAACAGGAACTGTAGGAATCTGTATGAAACAATCTTTTCATATTAGTTCTCCTATTTTTAGGCAGATGTCCTTTATTTCTATGCATGTCTGATCATAAATAACTTAATTTATTGATTGATATTATTTCTCATGATAAAGATAATACAAAATATATACATTTAAAGAATAAAAAGTTGATAGTTGAATTACATAGTGAACAGGTATATGAATTTGAAAATATAAAACTTATAAGAGAAATATGAAAAAACCCATAAAGCTACAAGGAGCTTGTATCTTTTAGGAAATGGAAACATTTACTGAATATTGTTTTCATTAATTAAGATATTCAGAATGATGATCAATGTTTTTTTTTTTGTACAGATAATAGTGACCTGATTGCCTGTTCTGTAATAACCAAAGATAAAAGGTATGTAGTTATTAGAATAATCAATTCCCCCCACCCGAGTGGGGGGGGGGGGATTTCCATCGATGAGTGGATACCATGCACGACCATGGGGTCTTGAAAAGCACCCTAAACACATATTTTCCATATTCTGAAAATGCACCACTTAACAAGTATTGGCATGTAAAACCCAACCCTTAACAAGTATTGGAAACAAAATGATACCATTGGAAAGTATTCCCTAAATTGAACCCCTAAACATGTACAGCAATATTTCAATTGTTATGTCACGGATGTCGGTCGTCGGTTTTACCTACCTACATCAGTGGGTTTAGTACAGCCCCACCTCCCACACCTCGCGCAAATCGTACACTGAACACGAAGTGTTGATCTTGGGGCAAAAAGTACATCCTGGCTTTATAAAACATTTAAGTCTTAATTCGTTATACCCTCGCAAATTTTACCCTAAACACGTAGCTTTCATTGTGAAAATAGATACCCTTTTTTCATTATTTTAGTGTTTTTGACACCCTTATCACGTTACGTATGTAACGTGCCCTATCTCGAAAGAGACATCCTTTTTACATGTGTTTTTGGTGGCGCATGGTATCCACTTGTCAGTGTAAGTGCCCCCCCCCCCGGGTCAATTCCACAAGTGTAGTTCTTTAGATTTGCATTGGCCGTTGTTTCATTTCAGATCATTTCACATAATTGTGATGGGGTAACCCCTTCCCCCACCACCAAGGAAGAGAGAGGGACACACACACCCACACTCACACAGTCATGTGATAAACTCCTTTAATGTTAAAGCCTCATCATGTAACAATGGCATTGCAAACAAAGCTCCAAAACTAAATCTTGCAAAATGGGCTATGTCTGTATTTGAAAAATAAAATATCACACCAAAGAAAGGTTAATGCTGTAGTTATGCAGACTATAATCACTTTCACTGAGCTATATAGAATGTGTCCTTGATGTTGAGTCTACATTGACAATTTTTGAGTATTCTTTGTTCTTTTTTGTCATTGTATTGAAAAGACAATGCAATGGTGGCTCAGTGGTACAGCACCTGCCCCATGAATTGGAGGTTGTGGGTTCAATCCTCGGCTGAGTCATACCAAAGACTTATGAAAATGAGACCTTCTGCCTCCTTACGAGGCACTCAGCATTAGATTGGGGAAGGGTAATAATAACATTTCTGTTAAGCAGGGCCCTCTGGTAAAGCAGTTTCCTAACTGAAGTGGCTACCCTGGGTAAATGAAACATTATTTGTATTATTGTTTTTCCTGTATTATGTAGTGTAATGAGGGCTTTTTGTTTTATTCTTCTGAACCACTCTTTGTGTTTTTCCCATCAGTCCCCAGCGGGTCCGACGGTTCTTGGTGATAGCCATCCATCAGCTTATTCTGGTGGAGCCGGACAGCAAGAAACTAGGATGGGGTGTGGCAAAGTTTGTTGGTCCTTTACAGGTGAGTGACATTAATTGGCGTATGAGGATAGCAGATAGAGGGAGGAGGTGGGGTCAGGGAGGTGGATGCAGGTGGAGAATAAGGATAGGAAGATGAGAAGCAGGGGAGATAATAATGATAATAATAATATTCCGCATTTATATAGCGCTGAATACATCGGAACGTTTCTAAGCGCTTTACAGACATATTACCCCGGTCATCGTATCCTTGCATGCCCGCATACAATGTATGCACCTTCTCCACTACCTGGGGAGCATTCCAATAAGAGTTTCAAGACCTAATTGGTAGGCATACTACATATAGGCTTTCACATCCTACCGGGTACCCATTTAACACCTGGGTGGAGAGTGGCAAAGTGTGGATTAATGCCTTGCCAAAGGACACTAGGCCATGGTGAGATGACAGTAGGGAGAGGGTACGATTCAGATGAAGGAAGAGAAGATTGGAGGTGGCATAAGGGGATGTTGAAAAGGAGGAGGGGAGGGAAAAATGAGCATTGTAATTTGACCCGAGTTGCATACAAGGCATACAATTAAAAATCACAGGCTCAGCAGGCAAGCAATCCAAGTGCTGTACGTTGCCTACACACTCGTCAAACTCCCTTGGATGGGAAAATTCTTGTAATATGCTTTCACATTTTGAGAAGATCGGCTATCTTTGCAAATTCTTGTAAAATTTAGAGAAAATGTTCTTTCGGTGATAAAGCAATTCACTTAATTTCACATTGTAGAAATACCCATCAGAGAATACCAGGTATTTCCTGCATACGTGCCAGTCTGAAAAGACCTACCGATGAACTTGTTGGTTGAACTTGTTCCACAATCCACAGATGGCCTGGGGGTGAATGACAGTTCACAAGGTCACCCTGAAAGACAACACCCATTCTACGGGAATATGTGTATTCCCCTGTAAACTTGAGTGAGCTTTCCAGGAAAGCCAACAACTCGTAATAACCTAATCCTTCCTCACCTCGCTAATCCGCTGGGACACTCTCTTTCCCAGGCAGCAGGATGGTTGCTAATAACTCTACCTGGTTATTCTGGTCTCTACTTCAGACACCACTAAACATTGCATTATTCATTAACAAATATTAGAATTCCTTGATTGACAGATTGACTGGCAATTGGCATCTTTTCAGTAGATTGTAACATTAGCTCTTTGCCATCGTGTAGATAACAGAACCAAGGTGTTTTGTAATTATAAATGTTAAAAAGATCCAAACTGCTGTGTTAGCTCAATTTTTTGTGGTGAATTTTTTCTTTTTTCTTTTTGGAAAGTTCTCATTATTCCTGGTATAATTTTCCACATTTGGACTCTTCATGTGCTAAAATCAGCCAGTACTGATATGCAAGTATTGATATAAAATATTACAATTCAATTAAAGAGATTTACAAGTATCCAACTCAAGTATGAATTAGTAAAAATATATAAGAAAGTTAGAGTAAGTACATTAGTATTCACAAGTTTAAGCTTAACAATTTGAAATTTGTCTTTATAAAGTTGGTGTCGGAATTTCCTGTTGTCTGAATACATGCTGTTGTTATACAACGCCTACTAGCTTGTTTTTACGTGAGCAAATGAATGTTTGACTGTCAAACATTTGTACTGTTGCACATGTACCATCCATAAAGTTCCATTGCATGGCCAGTAACAAGGTGACGTCACTATAAAAATAAGGATTGCATTGCGCTTAGTAAGTGCAGGTGCAATACGCTAACAGGGCTTACTGGCTAAATGCGCATTGCTGCTGCAGAACCGATGCATGTTTGTAGGATTTTCATTTTTGCTTTTAAACAATCGTTTCTCATTTTCATAGATAAACAGAAAAATTCAATTACAGTTCATAACTTCCAGGGCATTGTACAACACAAATAGCGAATATTCTTATTTGTGCAATGATGCGAGATTTTGCATTCGGTGACAGAAAGAAACACTCTATTCAACGAGGCGTAGCCAAGTTGAAAAGAACATCTTTCACCTATTATGCGAAATCTCGCATCTTCGCACTCATGCCTATTCGCTTTTTTTTATAAGTAAGGAATCACGATTCACATTCTTTGTTGACCCTATTCCCATATATCTTTTTAAATTGAATTCACTTTGTCAAGCGGCCCTTTGTCTATTCTGATAGTTTATGAATGAAGTTTTGAAGTGAAAATTTCCTTGAAAAATTACCTACATGCAAAGTTCAAACTCTTAAAGTTTAAACCCTAAAGGCTCTGCACTGTTTGTAAATTACCTCTTTCTTTGCCTGCCAGCAAGACTACGATACATCCTATCAGCTGATTCATAAGTCCATTCATTTCTCTTTGCAGTTATAAATATATCCTTGCCTCTTTAAAAGACTGCATGACGGATTCCAAGATTACTCACTACTATTTTCCCCCATCTCTTCCCCGACATCCGTTGCCCCCAGATAAGGAAGGACTTTTTCTCAGAATCACATGCCGAAAATAAGATTCAAAGAGCATTATAAGTACACCTCATTCACCTTTATAAATGCTTTGCTTTGTGGAGTACCTACTGTTCTTAAGTTTGATTCCCTGATGACTACTGAGTTTGAGGTATTAAAAATGCTTTAGAAGATTGAGAGGAAGAGGAATTTAGGAAGAATAGATTTAAGATAGTATACCGTATTTTGCATGTGAGAGGGAGGTTCGTGCGTCTTGTACATCAGGGAGTTTTTGCACTGCGACTCAGAATGAACCTTAGAACACAGCAAATGCATTGAAAATGCAAGTCAGATCACAGTGAAAAGCTGGGAGGTCTTTGTAAAAAAAAAATTGGTGAATCGGAACAGCAGTTTCGACAAAAAATTGCAATTATGCAGTTTTGTCCAGAGTCCAGGACAAAACTGCCATTTCAATTCACCCACCCTCGACCAAGACTTCATTGTCATGAAAGGCATTTTTCAATTCAATTCAATTTCCACATATTGAGTAAAAAACATACAATATCATTACAGTCAAATACATAGATAATTACAATACAGATATAAATAGTTACAATTTATTATATAAAAAGGACATAAGAAAATCAAGATGAGGAGGGGATTGACAAAGGCCATATTGATCTATCAAGGTCAATCCCCAATGATGAAATAAATGGAATACATAAATTACATTTGAGCAAAAAAATACTTGACCTCAAAAACCCAAACAAAGCAAAAGACAGTAAAACAAGAATAAAGGGGAGGGAGAGGCAAATATAAAACTACCTTAAGGAGTAAGAAGGAAAATTTTCTATTTTTGTTTCAAAGACAGGAGTGTGGGGGAATGTTTGAGTTCATTAGATAAAGAATTCCAAAGTTTGGGTCCGACATACTGAATAGTGTTTCGTGGAAATGTGTATTTGAAATTTGGAATAATAAAGAGATCATTAGCTTGTCTGGTTAGAAGATTTGTAAGTGATTTATTTTGTACAAAACATTAAGAAAGTTTGACAATACATTCTCTATGTTCATGAAGGTGTTCTGCATCACAGTTGCAAATACTGTGATGCAGAACATGTGAAAAAATTGAAAGATTATATATATTTTAATTTCCCATCACTCACAACTGTCTGGTCGCAGCAGTGTATCAGATGCAGACTGTGAACTGCATCTAGACAATATGGAAATGATGCGTACGAGGGTCACATGTAGCACCATTACTGCGCACAGCACACCATCCCTGCACAAATGTCATGCAAGTGCGCATTCATTTAAAACAGCTGTGTCCTCTCAATCCCGCACCTAAGATAGCTCTCTCTCCACAAAATTTCGTCCCCGGAACCTTGGATCACATGGGAGAGAGTTTTCTCCTATTCTCGCAACATTTTCTGTCTGCTGACTATCTTTATCCCCATAATATACTTATTCTGTAGTACCTTGTACTATCTTTTTGCCTGTGAGAAAAGGGTAAAGACTATTCATATCATAAGTTTTTAGAGGTTGGATTTTGATTTCTGGGCATTCTCCTAAGATCGGTGAATAGTCTGGACTCTTAAGATTAGGAGCATACAATTGAGACAATTCCTTATCAAGATGAGATAAATGGATAGCATTTTACTTCCTAACAAACTCTGAAACAAGCAAAATAGGCAATACATGGATAAGGTTCTTTGAAAGCAGAGGGGTATAAATACCAGGAGAGAAATTTGAAACTTTTATACTGAGAATAGATCCTTTCATATCGTTTTCAAACATAGGCTTTATAAGAAGACTTTTTATTTAGATCCATTTCATAGGTTAATACCAACAAGTAGAGCTACATGTACATGTTACAAAATATCTACCATTATTTTATCTGAAAATATGGAAACCTTTTCTTTGTTTTGCTGGGATTGTGTTCTCATCAAATTCTGGTGAAGGCAAATGTCTACCTACTCACCAAGAAGCAACTTTTGGACAAGATAAACCCCTTGAAAAAATTGTGCTTGTATGACTTCTCATTTCAATACCTAGTCCCTTGTGGGTATTTTAGGGCTGATCACTAATACAAAAGCCAATAAATGAACAACAAATGTCAGCTAATTTTCTCTGAATCATGACTATGTAAAGCTTCTCCCCTGGGTCCTCTGACTGACTAAATTATTTTTAAGGAAATTTGATCCCAGTTCAAATCGCTAGGAGATACTTGAACACTGTCCATGGTACTAATTGGCAGAAAGATGAAAGCCAGATTAAAAATAAAATGATGCATACTTTGTGCCATGGGATAATTAGATGATAACTGAAGGGCTTTGTGAGAGTTTTCTTCCAGGAAATTCTGCTTTTAAAAGTGACGACAAAGGCGATACACAGTAACGATGATTAACGAACTTGTTTTATGTCTTTTTTTTAATCATCCATTCCTCTCTTTGTC
This sequence comes from Lytechinus variegatus, assembly GCF_018143015.1. NCBI lineage: Eukaryota > Metazoa > Echinodermata > Echinoidea > Temnopleuroida > Toxopneustidae > Lytechinus > Lytechinus variegatus. The sequence goes on from NC_054749.1 coordinate 22,410,356, forward strand.
AATGCTTTCCAAGAATATCTTTCCATTGAAATAAAAAAAAAATGAAATGGTGTTTATTCTGTGAGCATTTTAGCATATGTCGTAGCAAACGGCTTTGCTATGTGCATCGAGGAAAGTTTTTTTCCCTGTGATCTTTCTTTTGATATTCAGTGCATGATAGGGTTGTGCACTGTAGCAAGTTATTTTTGTGGCAGTGGGGAACGGTGAGGTTTGCTTCCAGTCATGGGTTCATCATGAGGGTTTTTGCCCCCTGACATACTTTCCAAAGATAGGGAAATGCCCTCTACAGTCTCATATCCAGTCTTACTCATGGTTTTCTCATGAATGATATGAATGATAACATATGTAACATTTGTATAGTGCTATCTGTGTTATTTCCATAAAGTGTTAGTTACATTACCCAAATATAAGATAAAGAAGATCATTACCAGTTTTCCCTCAGAGTTTACAAGCCTCAACCCCCATCATTACTTGTTTTTGTTTCTTGCCTTTGAGTCAACATCTTTCTCTTTGCTCATTCTGTGGAATATATATGTAATAAAGTCATACACTTTTGCAGAGTGTAATTCAAAATGCCCCTATTCAGAAGGGGAGAAAGGGGGTGGGAGGGGGCATTTTGTGATTGTGATTCTAAATGAATAAAAAAAACAGTAAAGTTGACAGAGAAAAGGATGCAGTGGGGGGGGGGGGGGCTTACGGTGTAAAAAAAGTAGGGATGATGAATTGAAGGGGTGCCCTGAAGGGGAAATGATCCATCTTGGAAAGGAAACAAACTGAATCATAGCTGATTTCCAGAAATACCCAGGACAGCGTTCCTGTCGAGATATGTCTCCATTCACTGGGTATATTGTCCGGAAATTAAAGCCGGGGACATGGAGAGTTCGGCAGAGGTAGAGAATCCGAAAGCCAAGATTATGGAGAGAGATTAGTGAGTGAGCAATCCAGAAATGATATTGAGAAAATGAATAGAAGAGAAAGAAAGATAGGCTGATGAAAATTTTAAAGGTAGATAGTTTGATGGAAAGAAAAGAAAGAAGAGAGAAACAGTGGAAAGAATGTGGCAGACTGATGAAAAGGGGGATGGAGGAAGGAGACGGAGAGAGAGAGGGGAAATGTGTGGGACAGAGAGAAAGAGATGAAGAGACGAGATAAAGAGGGAGAAATTAAAGGACAAGTCCACCCCAACAAGAACTTGATTTGAATAAAAAGAGAAAAATTCAACAAGCTTAACACTGAAAATTTCATCAAAATTGGATGTAAAATAAAGAAGTTATGACTTTTCAAAATTTGCTTCATTTCACAAAAACAGTTATATGAACGAACCAGCTACATCCAAATGAGAGAGTCGATGATGTCATTCACTCGCTATTTCTTTTGTTTTTTATTGTTTGAAATATTTTTGTTTTCTCGTCATTGTCATGTGAAATGAAGTTTCATTCCTCCCTGAACACGTGGAATTCCATTATTTTAACATTTTGTGCTTCAGGCAACGAGGTCCTAATCGTCAAATTCGTAAAAATTGAAATATTGTATCATTCAAACAATAAAAAACAAAAGAAATAGTGAATGAGTGACATCATCAACTCTCTCATTTGGATGTAACTGGCTCTTTCATATAACTATTTTGTTAAAGCGAAATTTTGAAATGTCATAACTTTCTTATTTTACATCCGATTTTGATGAAATCTTCAGCATTGTGCTTGTCTGATTTTTCTCCATTGATTCAATTCAACATTTTTCTGAGGTGGACTTGACCTTTAAATAATGATTGGTATGAAGGAGGGATTGAAAATGAAATATTTACATAAAGGGAGAGAAAGCAATAAAGAATAGGACATCAGAATATAAATTGCACTTTGTGAAAGTGAATGTAATATATATGTGGAGCGTTATGGCCCAGTGGATTAGTCTTCGGACTTTGAAACAGAGGGCCGTGGGTTCGAATCCCAGCCATGGCGTAATTTCCTTCAGCAAGAAACTGATCCACAATGTGCTGCACTCAACCCAGGTGAGGTAAATGGGTACCGGTAGGAAGTAATTCCTTAAAAAGCTGTGTGCGCTATGAACGCCTAGCTTAGCCGGGTAATATAGGAGCGCCTTGAGCACCTAACAAGGTGGATATGTGCGCAATATAAAAACCCCTATATTATATATACTTCATACCAACTACAATATGGGAGAGATAAAACTCTGTCAAATATAGCTTCATGGAAGTCATGGAATAAACATACTGTAATATAGAAATATTACATTAAGGCATTTACATTTTCCAGAAACAAAGTATATGAATAAGTCATTTTTTGTACAATAATTAGAAATGTAATAATAAAAGTTATGGTAACCATATTATAACTAAAAAAAATTGCAATGCCTATGTAGGCCTATCCTTATTTTCTAGGATTGAACAACTTGTATTTCTAGTACTTTTCTTTTTTTATGGGGGGGGGAATGGGGGCTCAGAGCTCAGCATTAACTTAAGTGACATTAAATTTTCTTGTAGTTAAATTCCAAATGAGTCTCTGTTGATTTATATCACTTTATGATGACATTAATAGTGCATTATCACCCTATTTCCCCTACAGCAAACATTAATTATTTATATTGAAGTTTTCCAGGAAACATAATTTTATTGCCTGTACGGACAATTCAGCCATGTAGAGCCTTGGAAATGATATACATGTAGCATTGACTAGTGGTGCGTGAAATTAACATTTTATTAAAGGCAAACCGCAGACATATTTCCTTTGTATAGATATTGATGAAAAACTGTATTTTATATTTTGTGTGACTTTTCATTGCAGAGTTGCTTGCAGTCCAGTGTGTGTTTTATTTAGTTTGAAATATTTCTTTCAGAGGCCCTTTCATTCGAATGAAAGGGCTTTGTTATGATAGAGTTATTTAGGCCTGTATTTGGGAAATTGCCAATTTGTCTATGCCCAACTCGTCTACTCATCACATGGTCTAACTTCATTTAGTCTAATGCCATTCCGTCCATCAGCATTTCGTCTAACAACCATTTGGTCCAATCATCACTTTGTCCAATTGCAAGTTCGTCTATGACCATTTCGTCTCATAACCATTTGGTCTAATGTCTCTTTGATTTTCTTTCATTTTGCCCAATTAACGCTTATTCCAATTAGAGCAAATGGTATATGGACTAAATGGCTGTTGGACCAACTGGTTATTAGACGAAATAGTGAGTGGATGAAATGGTAATTAGACCATGTAGATACGTGGACGAACCAATGGTAGACCAAATGATAGTAGATGAGTTTGTGATTGGATGAATAGGCATTAGACCAGTTGATAATAAACCCTGTATAAAGCTTTGATGACACTTTAAAGAGAAATTCCAGTAGTTGCAGTAAACACTGATTTCATGAGAAAGTCTGTAAAACAAGGCTTAATTGTCAGTATATCATCGAGGATCTAGATCTGGTACAGTTACATTAACTGAACTTTGTGAATCTTGAAATCTATGCTGAAAAATGTTCACACCGAGGATCCCCAACACAGAAAGCGCACGTGGAACAATGTATAATTATTGCTTAGAGCATCGGGCCCAATGCTACGCTCTACCCGAATCCTGTGCTTATTTGCTGATTTATCAGCAATTACACAATTTCTTCCAGAATCCTTTGGCACATGCGTTTCATTTATACAAACAGACACTTTGGGGGTCATTTCATTGGATTCCGTACGAACTCATTTTGATATCGTTACCAAAACTAACATTTACCTTTAATAACTATGAATAGTACTGTAGAACCATCTGACATTACATTTTCTTCTTCAAAATTATAATGATTATAATAATTCTGTCATTGATTCTTTGTGTAACTGAATTTTACATACTGTAATAAAATAACTTCCTCGAATGCACAAAACGGTGAAAACCCGCAGCGGGATTAAATTACAAAGTCATAATATAAAGGGAATAAACTGAATATGCAACTACGTGTAGATCAATGGTGCTTTATAAAATTATGTAAAAACTATTATTAATAGTGAACAACACTTTAGTGAGAATTGCTGAATACTTACAGAAATTCTCTAACTGAATAGGTCATCTTTGTATAAATTATATTTGGATATGATAATACCTACTTTATAATTGGAATTAATGTCAATGTATTCAGACTAGTCTTATCATGGCTTTTCAAGATTGAACTCTAAAAAAAAAAATTTATGATTCTTAGAGAATTTGAATTTTGTTAACTGTAAACTATACCCTACATTGTCTATAGAATTTACAAGTAGATGTCCATAATTCAGAATCGACAGTTTTACAAGTTTTAGATATTTATACATACCAACAATGGAAATATGTAATACAATAGTGGGTTTTTCTTGTAATATACAAATGCATGGAATACCAAATTTTTAGCCTATAAAATCTTGCCCTTTTTTTGCATTAGGTTTTTATGTTGACGCTATATTTGCGGTTGTTTCCAATTTTCCAGTCAATTGTTAGGCTTTATAGAAATGTTTTGAAATGGAAACATGTAGCCGCAATGTATGAGTTTTTTTTTTAGATTGAAAAGCATCAAGGACACACACACCCAGAAAAAAGTCTATTTTACAATCTTGCTTTATCTCTTTCCTTAATGTACTGTAAGATACAGTATACTAATAGAATAGCTCCATCTTGTGTTGTAAATGACACAGGTATCAGCAAACTAAAAGGAGTAAATGAATGATATTTCAATCCATAACTCTAAAAGGAGGGATTATTGAATATGGAGGTCGCAAGTAGAATTAACGGTGATGTTTGGTGATAGAAAAGCATCTCTACTTCATATAATTTAAAAAAATTTGCAGACATTCTGAGGGAATACAGAGCAAACAGATAGCAGGGGGTAAATAATAGAGTATGAGGGTAATCTTCAATGTACAACTGTTTGCGATCCAATCTTGGAACAAATCGCATTTTGCTCATTTTCTGAAAATGTGAATGGAACATGCCATTTTATTTGAGGTTAAAATTAATTGAAAAAATACTAATATAACTATATAGATTGTAAGCCTTTTTTTTGGATTAAAGGCCAAATTAGTTTCAAATCGTAGCCAATCGTGCGACTGCTATGACGTCATTACGACTAGATATAAAATTTGCTTTCATTTTAAGAAGGATGTTAGCATAGTCACAGATTTGAACAGGGATTCATACGATGATTTCATACATTTCACAGTAAGATATTCCAATTCTCAATATAGCATCAAATTCTGCTACGTTTTATTCCAAAATTGAGTCGCAGACCAATCGCAAGGTGTGCGGTCACCTTTAAACATCCCTCTGATGTTGCAAAATAGCCTCTGTCAACGACTCAATACAGAAATGCTGATTTGGTTTAGAATGAACATACTATAATAATAATTTCCTTTGTACTGTATGTATGTGTATAATTTCCCAAACAGAGAGGTGCAGAAGGAATTATCAAAGTTTCCAATGTTGAAATGAACAAGCATTATCTCTGCATACTGAATTTTATTCTTTATTGGTCTGGTTTTCTTTTTATTTCATATCAGTCATTGTCAGTAGTGAAAGAAGAAACTCATTAGTTTTTTTTATATTGTTTGAAATAAATGTAAAAATTTGCAATTTTGCAACATTCGCTCAAAAATGGAAAAAGAACTGAATGTATACACAAGAGCGGACATTTGGGTAAAGTGGTGCCTCTTTATTGATGAAATGATATGCAATATAGTTTTTCATTAGACATTTATGGTTTGCATTGGTCTTATGCTTATGATTTCAACATGTCAGAGATGATCAAGATAGTTTTCTATAAAGGGGGTAAAACTGTGAAAAGCAGTTGACTGTCCGACTCTGTCAAAAGATTTTATCCCAAACAGGGACTGATATGGAATGTGTCCAAGTGATCAAGGCCTTTTAAAGTTTCTTGTGATCTTTATAAAGACAAAATCCTATGAAACTGTCATGTGGAATTAGTGTTGATTGTCATATATATCATGGATGTTTGTATTTATCGGATATCATTTTTGACAAATCTAATTGGAAAGCAATGTGCATGTATGCATATGGAGAGGAATTTAGAGAGACTGATAAATTGCTCCTCACAAGTAAAAACAACCGAGAGTGTATCAAAATAATAACTTTTCATATTGTAATTTTCTATGATTTATTTTCATTTTTTTTCTCTGAAATTTATTTTATACTACAGCTGATGCTTCCAGGTAAAGAAAAATTAGGAGTTTGATACTGATTGAACCATAAAAGTGAATTACGAAATTTCAAATACAAGTACATGTTTATCTTTATTTGAACAATAAAAAATATAATCTAAAATGGATACATGAAAGAGGGATAGTATTTTAAAACAAGTCTTTTGGGGTAATTACAAAAAAAAAATGAAAAATTAAAGTTTAAAGAAGCAAAGCAAAATAAATTCAATTAAAAAACCCATGCATCAGATATTTTCACGTATTTGGAGTGGCTAGCATGATTTTATTTGCAAAGCGACAGTTGGGAGTTTGGATTAGATTTTGGTATGTTTGATCGCTAAATTGTTGTTTCGTGCATGTCAAAATGGAAACACAGTGAATGTATTACTACCGAAGAACTCAAAATTTGCTGTAAAAAGTTGAAAATTTGAGACTTTGTTACCTGAACATGGTTTGATGTAAAGAGAGGTCAGAAGTTTGTTAAATGTTAGTCATGTTCCTAATAATACCTATCTTCGGAAGTTTATCTGGCAACATTTCAATTACCCCCCCCCATAGCCCTCCTCCCCACCCCTACTCCTTTAAAAGCCCTCTACACTTTTTTGTTACAGAGTTAAAGGGAAAGTTCACCCTGAAGAAAATGTTGTAAAAATAGCAGAAAAAAATATTGGCAAGGGTTTGAGGAAAATCCATTCAAGATTAAGAAAGTTATTAGAATTGTAAGTTTTTAATTTGCGACGTTCTATAAACAAGCAGCTGTCCCATATGTTACGTTATATATAACGCATAAATTTCAATTTTTAAATAGTTCATGAAGACTTTTTTTTCTTTTTAGGAATGGGTGTGAAATGATTTGTTTATTGATATACTGAAGATTAGTAAAAACCATTTTCAATTTTCTGAGAAAAAGACATTTTATTGATTTTTTAACATACAATATCTCAGAGAGCTGCTCGCACATGACGTCACAAATCAAATAATTAAAATTCTAATAACCTTTTTATTCTTTGATGGATTTTACTCAAATCTTCAGCAATATTTTTCATTATTTTTTAGTAAGCTATTTTTACAATAAACTTTTTGTCAGGGTGAACTTCCACTGTAATAGCTAAATCATCATGGACCTGTATATAGACACCACACCCGACAGGTGGTAGGTCCGTGGCTTGTCTGAAACTGAAGTCTTTTCAGACAAGCAGGTTTTGGCATCATTATAATGATGTGGTTTGAATGACTGAATTTAATGATGGTGGTTTTGATAGTGTGAAAACAAATCAAAATGGTATTGGTGATTTGAATTGTAACAAATTTTAAATTGCAGTGCAGGGTTTTCTAGTAATTGCCACTCTAAAAAGTGCAGGGCCTATTGTGTAGTATCAGTCCTTTACCATGAGGCTTTAATATGAAACTGGTTTGCAAAGTGCATCATTTGTCACTGTACTGTAGCGCTAAAACCCTTTGACACAATTTTCATTTCAAATCAAACTGCTAAAGCATCACATCATATTTTTTTAGTCCTATAAAAGCTAAGCAGATTTTCGTCTAAGAACTGATCTATTTTGATAGAGACTAAGTGCATTCATAGAAATCATTTTGTTTTGTTTGAGTTAATTGCTGTTGTGAATCCGAAAGGAAGTATTTTTGAATGGTTTCCTAGAAAATACATTGATTCGCTATATCAATGCAGCTGTTGCACTTTTTTATATTGTTTGCAAGTTGCAACAGTATAGTGGTCCTTCACACAACCAAAAATCTAGCCTAAACAATCTCTTGGTTTATTATCAAAAGTATTCCCTTTTTTAAATCATATGAAATATCTTTTTATCAAATTATTTTACTTACTAATTATATTTTTAAATATTCTATTATTCCAATCATTTTGGCTGAAAGTTTAAACAATCAATGATTATGACAGTAGTGACAATGAATATAATTGTGTAATAACAGTGACAATGAACATAAAAATAATATTAATAATAATAATGATAATAATGATAATAATATTAATAATAATAATAATAATAATAATGATGATAATGATAGTAATAATAATAATAACAATAATAATAATAATAATAATGCTGATGATGATAATAATGATACTACCACTAATGATAATAGTAATAAATATGATTGCAATAATGACAATAATAATAATAATGATAACATACTCTTCTAAAGTGTTCATATTAGGCTAGTTCATATCCATCACAAATTAAAGCTCACAGTGTTTAGACATTATTACCTGGCTGCCAAAGTATCCAGTATTAAAAACATATTAGATACTCATTTATCTGTTTTGTGTCCGAGGCCAAGGCCGGATCACCTGAGGACAAGGACAAGGCCACGGTTAGATTTCCCTGAGCCAAGGACAAGACCAAGGTCTACCCACCAGAGGACAAGGCCAAGACCGGAAGGGTCATTGTATCTATAGTCAAGTCTCCTTCAAGTCATTGTCAGTGCAGCATGTATGCATTGCAGCTGCACTGCATGAATTGGCTTTGACATCAAGAATAAAAAAGAAAGTAAGAAAGAAGGGCGTACCCATACAGGTGGATGGGCAAACTCGACAGGCGACTCTCTATTAGTTTCAATAATATTTCAGAGAAAGTGACACTGAATATTCGGCCTTTGCACACCCTAAAATAATCCCTGCCTTGACCCGATGATTGTGTCCGAGGACGATTTTGTGGCCTCAAGGCCGAGGCCGGTCGAGACCCACAACACTGCCATTTATACGGTATAGTGGAGAGTGTAAAAATGTTACTAACATATTCCAACATTTTTTCCACATTCCATACTTGCTATTTGCGAAATCATTTTGTATCCAAAAAAAAAAAAGTGGATTTTGATCGTGTCCAGATCAAAATAAATGCTCCTGTAAAATCTTGAAGTAAATCCACTACAGCATGGTTTTATTTGACAGTATCCACATCACAGTTGAGGATACATTTTACACATTCATATTTGCGTTTTATAGTGTTTAAATAATGAAATGGAACATTGAAATATACTGGTTGCTGGTTGGGGGTTAACTGAAACTTTAAAGTAGCTTTGAAGGAGAAATTTCACCATGATGATAAGTTAGTCTTTGATAAAAGCAGAAGAATTTGAGAAAAATATTGGTCAAGGTTTGAGAAAAGTCCATCGATGTATAAGAAAGTTATGAATTTTTAAATGTTTTCAATTTTTTATGTTATGAGCGAGCAGCTCTCCATATTATCATGTAATATAAATTCCAAGTTTTAACCGGAAATAATGAAAAGAAATTATAGAATAAGGTTTAAAATGAGAAATTAAAATGAGAAGATGACTGTCTGCTGATATATCCACTGCACAAATGAAATCACTTTCAATTTTTATATGAAATTCTGGGGGGGGGCACCTATATTGACAAGTGGATACCATGCACGACCCAAAAAAGAAGATAGGGCTCGTTACCTATGCAACGTGATAAGGGTGTCAAAAACACTAAAATGATGAAAAAAAGGTATCTATTTTCGCTAGGAAAGCTACGTGTTTAGAGTCAAATTTGCGAGGGTGTAAGAAATAGGACTAAAAAAATGTTTTTTAAAGGATGTTCTTTTGCACCAAGAGTCAACACTAAGTGTTTAGAGTACGATTCGCGCGAGATGTGGTAGGTGGGGCTGTACTATACCTAAACCTAATGATGTTGGTGAAGATAAAACTGACGACTGACGTGACATAACAATAAAAATGTCGCTGTACTTGTTTAGGTGGTCAATTCTGGGAACTTGCCAAGAGTATCGTTTTGTTTCCAATACTTGTTAAGGGTAGGGTTTCACATGCCAATACTTGTTAAGGGTTGCATTTTCAGAAAATGGAAAATAAGTGTTTAGGGTGCTTTTCGAGACCCCATGGTCGCGCATGGTCTCCACTTGTCAACAGAAGTGGTGCTCGGGATGAAATATTTGAGAATTTATATAACATGAAATATGGAGGCCTGCTCGACCCAAAATTTGAACTTTGAAAATTCTTAACTCCGTTATTACTTGACAATTTCTCAACCTTCACCATTGTGTATCTCTTAATTTATCTTTATTCTCTTTTGATGTTGATATTGTTTCATTTGTTGAACTTTGTAACCTCTTCATATACCCAGCATAGAGGAAGTTTTCATTAAATATCACGATTTTTCAAAGAAATAAAGATTGTGGTTTCCTGCGGTTTTTTGCCCAAGTAACAGTTTCCTGCCCCTCTATTGTAAAGAGTGTTATATTTAGTAGGCATCACCTTTCAGATCATCGAGAGTTTTTATGCATTCCTGTTTCACAATTTTACAGAGTCCCAGAGAAGATGAGGAAGTGGCGCGTTTGTTGTATATTTCTGTTCACCAACCTAGTGATCAGCAAGGGTTTGGGAATCTATTTCTGATTCACACCTCAAACCGACACATTGTTTGCGGTTTCTGGGAAAAGTAATTAGATTTTGACCTCCGTGATTGAGATGGGTATTATTAATAGCAACCAGATGCACTCAAAATAGATGAAATGTGTTGAAAGAATATTGACCATATTGAACGTGTCAGACTATTGATTGAAATGAGGTTGAAGATAGGATTGATTCTTTCTATAGTCTGTTTCCATTGTTTTTATCTCCAATTTTTAATCCAAATTTAAAGGTCAAGTCCACCTCTTAATAAACATAGAAACACCAAATTAGCATAATTCTGAAAATATCAGCAAAATTAGATGTAAAATAAGGAAGATATGATATTTCAAAGTTTTGCTTATTTTTCACAAAACAGTTGTATGCACAACTCAATGACATGCAAATGAGAGAGTCGATGTCCCTCACTCACTATTTTGTTTTTTATTGTTTGAAATAAAGAATATTTCAATTTTTACAGATTTGACAATAATGACCAACTTGACTGAACCATCAAGTCTGGGGCGGATCCAGCTGTTATAAAGGGGAGGGGGTTGGGGTGGTATGCGAGGGAGCGTAGCGAGCGAGGGGGAGGGTTTGGGAGGGGGGTGTCCCCCCTCCCACGGTAGGGAAAATTTTTGAAAATCTGTGTGTGAAAATGGCGTTTTCTTTCATCTAAAACACCACTATATTTGGTGAGAATCGGCAACGCTGGCCTAGCTTGTCACTTCGGCAGTGGCCCGTGTCCTCAAAAAAGCTGATGGGGGGTAGGGGGCAAGGGACTCTGTGATATTTGTTCGCCCAACCCCCCCCCCTCCCCCAAAAAGAAATAATAATGATAATAATAATAATAATAATAAATGAAATAAATACATAGAAAAAGAATAAAATAAAATTACAAGTTTAAAAAAAAGATAAGATTGAAAAAAATGGTCCCCGGATTTTGTTTTGGGGGGTTGCAACCCCCACCCCCTTCTAGATCCGCTTCTGCAAGTGTTAAGGCAATGGTAATTCCACATGGGAGGAATGAAACTTTGTTTCAAGGACAATGAGGAGAAAATGGGAATAAATCATATATCATATAATGAAATAAAAAAGAGATAGTGAGTGAGTGATGTCATCACTATCAGCCACCTCATTTGCATACCGACAAGGATGTGCATAGAACTGTTTTGTGAAATTAGCGAAACTTTAAAATGTCATAACTTTCTTATTTTACATCCAATTTTGATGAAATTTTCATAATTATGCTTGTTGTATTTTTCTCTTTATTCAAATCAAGTTTTTGTTGGGGTGGACTTGTCCTTTAAGATAAAAAAATGTATCAGCACATATGTTCTATACATGCGTGTATTTGTGGGATATGGGTGGGTGTATGGGTGTATAATTTATTATATAATTATTCAACACTTGTAATATCTCAAGGTTTGAATTAAAGAATGCTAAACATGTCTTAATTTTAAAAAAAGTGAGGGAGACGCACCAGACATTGATAGATCAGAAAAATTTGTGCTGTGTGATTACATGTAGGTATCCTTGTTTTTATTTTCAAATGTTGGCAGACCTGTACATTTGACGCAATCCATTTCTTGTGATTGATCTCTATTGAGGGGAGGCGGAGAGAGGCACTCATGTACATTATTAGTCATAAATGCTATTAGAAAAAATGTATGAATAGGGGATACTTTTCAAAAATGCAATTTTGTAAGCCCATGGTGTGTTAAGGGTATTACCGAAATGAAAAGAAAGGGTATGTTTTTCAAGAAATGAGACCAAAAGTTTAGAAAAGGGGTCTGCTATTTTCACCCATCTTTTCCTCTATTTTATCTCTAGATTTCCAATTGTTCTAAAATCTCTTGATTAGGGGGCATGTTTTATAGGGTTTATACCTGTTGAGGAAATAAAAGGGATACATAAAACACATCTAATAGTGAATAGGGTATAAAGACAAATGAAAAATGCAAAGTCCCCCCCCCCTTCAAATCTGAACAACACACTGATATTGCGGCCCACCTAGGATAATTCCATTTATTTATATCTATCATCTTATTGAAGTACAAGGTTTCAATTGTAGTTTCTTGGAAAATATCTGTGTAGATTGATGAAGATATTTACAGGGAAATATTTGTTTTCAATTTTATTGATTGATATCTATCTTTGTATGCAAAGGTCACCTTGAGATTATTATCCTGTATGTAGGTTCTTGGAAAATATATTACTACACACGCACAGCCGGCTTGCGTGTCGCCGATTTACCAGACAAAATGACGAAAAATATTTTTCATCTATGGATCTTCATTAATTTGTGTTCAAAGCATCTAGAAAACATCATCTTTTCATGGAAATCATACATGTATTATGAACGTTTGTAGAATGAGATCCAAACCATCATTGCCAGTGAATAGACGACTGGATAAGGCGCCTCATAAACGCTATATTATTGTTGTTATTATTATTATTTTTATATTTATAAGACTAATTCTTCTTTCTGGTTGACCCACATTCTCATAAATATGTTTTGTATATGTTGTGACAATGCCCTGGTTATATATTTATTAGTCATATTTTCAATTCAATTCATAATAAACATTTATTCTCTTCCATTTTCACAAAATATCAATTTTGTGAATATATTGTTCCTCCCTCCTTTTTTTACTGAGAATGAAAATAAAATCAAATTTAATTGAATATCAATAATAGCGAACAGATGTAGCATTTTTGTATTGATTAAGTTCTTGCTTTTGTCCACTTGCCAGCTTTACCTATTATTGATGTCTAGAAAATAAGGGTGTTATTTGACACTGCGGACAGCAACTCTATAAACAAATTTATTTGGAAGAAGAATACGACATGACTGATGGGGTTTTAGTGCCATCTATTTCTGATGCATAATGGTGCTTTGTGCATAAGTTCTTGGAAAGCACGCAGTTGACATAATTGACATTTATTTGTCTGCCTATGCCACTGTAGTGATGTTTCTATTCACTCTTTTGTCTGTGCAGTCATAATGTTATTCTACCGTAAAACGATGAATTATCTTCTCTGGCTTGCCTTCTTTTCTATACATGTATATATGCATTTGGGTTTTTACAAATGACATAAAAGTTAATTTGATTAAACAGGGATGATATTGTCTATTGCATAGAGTAATATACCTGAATTTAACTGCATCACAAAAGTGGTCTGTTGAAGAGGATGCCATAAATTTAGTTTGATATATAGGCCTAGACGTCAGCTGCTATATATTCATTTTAAATTGTGGAGAAATGAGCCCTTCATAGACAGTTGAATGAGTCATCTTTACTAACATACTTCTTTGGGTATGTGAATGATCTTGATGTTGATAATAATGAGGATTTAGGAAGCATTAAAAAAAATCTTTTTTTTTTAATTCAAGAACAAAATCTCAATGTCAGAGTAGTTTTTTCTAATCTTTATCTTTCTTTTAATGTCTTTGTCTCATCCCCTTCCTTCTGCAAGTAGGTTTTTTTATTATAATAATCATTTGATCTGAGGCCTACTCATTTAATTGCAGGTATGTTTAGTCCATTTACCGGTAATTATTAGTCACTATTAGTCTCATGTTGGTCTCATTAGACATAGTGGCAGATGTACAACAGGACAACTTCCCCCCGAGGACTACTCCCCCAATACAATTCTCGTTTTGCAGAGGACAGCTCCTAGGGCATCTCTCTCCTTAATTTTTTTTCTAGGCATCTTCTCTTGTATCTGATGGAGTTGTCTAAAGGCCACCGCACACCTTATGACTGTTCGCGATCCGATTTCGGAACAAATTACATTTTGCTCATTTTCTGAAAATGTGAATAGAAAGTATCATTTTATTTCAGGTTAAAATTAATTGAAAGAATACTAATATAACCATTTTGAGAGATTGTAAATCTTTATTTTGGAATAAAAGCCAAATTAGTTTCAAATCGTATCCAACCATTACGACTAGATATTGAATTCGCTTTTATTCTAAAAAGGATGATAGCATACTCACAGATTTTAAAGAGAAATGCCAGTAGTTGCAATAAACACTGATTTCATGAGAAAGTCTGTAAAACCAGGCTTAATTGTCAGTATATCATCGAGGATCTAGATCTGGTACAGTTACATAAACTGAACTTTGTGAAATCTTGAAATCTATGCCAAAAAATATTCACACTGAAGATCACCAACACAGATAGGCACACGTGGGAGAGTGTATTATTATTGCTGGAATAAAGTTCTGACGGACGTGACCAAATCCGCGCTTATTTTGCTTATTTCTCAGCAATTACACAATTTCTTCCAGAATCCTTTGGCATATATTTTTTATTCATACAAACAGACACTTGGGTGGTCATTATATTAGATTCTGTAAAAAGGCATTTTGAGATCGTTACCAATACTGGAATTCATCTTGAACATAGGTATTCGTAAAATGATTTTGAACATTACACAGTAAGATATTCCAAGTCTCAAAATTAGCATTAAATTCTACTACGTTTCATTCTAAAATTGAGTCGCAGACCAGTCGTAAGGTGTGCGGTCGCCTTAAGAAATAGCAATGAGGTTTTATCAGTTTTGGGCTAATAACAAAAGGAAAATCAGCCCGAGTGGGTATTAGTCCAGGAGAATACCTCATCATTAGTTGTGAGACAAGTTGGCAGATCTGACAATTTTCCTTCACTTTGATTGGCTGAGAAGCACCTTTTGTATAGTAACTGTATAAAAATAACAAATTTTTTTGTCTCACCTGCGAAGCAGAGTGAGACTATAGGCGCCGCTTTTCCGACGGCGGCGGCGGCGGCGTCAACATCAAATCTTAACCTGAGGTTAAGTTTTTGAAATGACATCATAACTTAGAAAGTATATGGACCTAGTTCATGAAACTTGGCCATAAGGTTAATCAAGTATTACTGAACATCCTATTAAAGTTTCATGTCACATGACCAAGGTCAAAGGTCATTTAGGGTCAATGAACTTAGACCATGTTGGAGGAATCAACATTGAAATCTTAACCTGAGGTTAAGTTTTTGAAATGTCATCATAACTTAGAAAATATATGGACCTAGTTCATGAAACTTGGACATAAGGTTAATCAAGTATCACTGAACATCCTGCATGAGTTTCACGTCACATGACCAAGGTCAAAGGTCATTTAGGGTCAATGAACTTTGTCCGAATTGGGGATAGCTGTTGAATTCCCATCATAACTTTAAAAGTTTATGGATCTGATTCATGAAACTTGGACATAATAGTAATCAAGCATCACTGAATATTTTGTGCAAGTTTCAGGCTTAATGATTAAGGTCAAAGGTCATTTAGGGTCAATGAACTTTGGCCGAATCGGGGGTATCTGTTGAATTACCATCATAACTTTGAAAGTTTATTAGTTTAGTTCATTAAACTTGGACATATGAGTCATCAAATATCACTGAACATCCTGTGCGCGTTTCAGGTCACATGACCAAGGTCAAAGGTCAATGAACTTTGGCCGAATTGGGTGTATCAGTTGAATTACCATCAAAACTTTGAAAGTTTATGGATCTGATTCATGAAACTTGTACATAAGAGTAATCAAGTATCACTGAACATCCTGTGCGAGTTTCAGGTCACATGATCAAGGTCAAAGGTCATGTAAGGTCAATGAACTTTGGCCATGTTGGGGTTTTTTGTTGAATAACCATCATATCTCTGTAAGTTTATTGGTCTAGTTCATAAAAAGTGGACATAAGAGTAACCATGTATTACTGAACATCTTGTGCGAGTTAGAGTAGTATTCAAAGTCAGCACTGCTGCTATATTGAACCGCGTGATGCAGGTGAGACGGCCAGAGGCATTCCACTTGTTAGAATGAAACATCCGACGCGTCCTTTCATGAAACGCACCCCAGGTTATGGTTTGACCATAGTGGTGGTAAGTGGCATTTCGTCCCTATGAATGAAGAATTTAACATTGATCAACATTATTATCTAAAATGCAGGAACCGCTCGTATCCACTTTGTCTGATTCAGCTCACCTTCTACCCATCGATTTTTCCTCATTAAATTTTCATCAGATTCAATGAAACCTGTGATTGGCACCTTTTTTTAGATTTCTCTCTAAACTTGGTATTTCTGCAGGATCTTGAGGTGACAGGTGATAAAGATGACAGTCGATCCCTGCATGTGACCGTCCACAAACGATCCACCGCCTCCCCACATGCCAGACCGGTGCCCCTTCTTGCTGCCCGTTTCCAGTTTGATGATCACATCCGATGCATGGCAGCCAAGCAGAGATTGACAAAAGGTAGCATAATTACAAAATGTCCCGGGCTCTTTAGCATAAAAGTTACTATCATGGTAACTTTGCCATCGTATCTATTTTGGTATCACTAATCAATAGCCGATCAAAACCAATGATTCCATAATGCAAGTTACCATTAGATGGCAATATTACCATAATAGTAACTTTTATGCAACAGGTCCCAGAGTATAATTTCAATTAAAGTCCATTTGCTAATTGCTTTTTTTTAACAATAATGTTTGAAAAGCTCTTTTCTGGTTATTTCTGGACAATAGATAGCTAGTCTGTCAGGATGGACACTCTTTATCACTTCATTTGGGTTAAAAGCATAGATACGGCCCTGTGAGATGAATAAGATATAATTGATCTAAAAATAAACGCACGTATGTGTTAATAATAATAATAATAATAGCGGCATATTTACCCAGGGTAGCCACTTCAGTTCCGAAAACTGTTCTCCCAGCGGGCCCTGCTATTATTACCCCGGCTTTAGCACGGCTACCTTGATCGGGCACTCGAGCATTCGAGGAATTTCTTTCTACCGGGTACCCATTCACCTCACCTGGGTCGAGTGCAGCACAATGTGGACAAATTTCTTGCTGAAGGAAATTACGCCATGGCTGTTGTGTTCCTTTGTACCATTTTGTCTTGCACTTCAATAGGAACTCGTTTTAAATCTTGACAGCCAATGACATCCTTATTCTTAACAGGTTTCCACATGAAAAATGTGTGCGTGACTTTGAATGTGTTTGAACATTTCACATTCAAACAACCTATCACCATCGATAATACAGTGTCAAAGAGTTGTTAGCATTCATTTTCATTACAGAACTTGAATTGATAAACATTTAGTTTTAGATTCAATAAAGCACCTTATTTTAATACCCAATAGGGTATAAAACTCAATGTCTCATTCTATGACATCTCTGTCATTTCCTTTTAAATTGAGCCCTCTGCAAAGTGGTTTTGGGATATTCTATATAATATATATAATTATTACTACCATTATTATTAAAGCCATGTTGGTTTTCTTGAAAAAAAATCAGTGTTAACATGAATTCACTCTCTAGACTGTGTCTGAATCAGATGAGCTCGGACCTGGCAAAAACAATTGCTTTCATGAATTCAGATATAGTCTGCCCTCTTTGTAAGAGCAGAGAGGAAATTGTCCAGGTTATCATCATAGTAGCAGTGAGCGATGTAATATGTTGATTATTTAATCATCTCATGTGCTTTATTCTTGTTTACCAGGTCGTCAGAAGGCTCGTCAGGCTCAGATGGCATGTCTTGCCGAGCTTCTTGAGATACCAGTCAGCCACCACACCGGCCTGTATGGATCCTCCTCGGCCATCTCACATCACCCCGGTATGGCTATTGCTGTGTCCAGCTCCAAGGGAGGATCTAGTAGCCCAAGCACCGCAAGGTAGGACAACCTCAGATTTTTATGTCTGTTCTATACATATCCCTGGTGGGTTTTTCATAAAGCTGTTCGTAAGATATGAATGACTTTACGAACGACGGGTGATCCTTTCTTGTGCTATGTAATTGAGTTATGACCTAAGAACATGTTCCAGTCGTGCGTAAAGTCGTTCGTAACTTTACGAACAGCTTTATGAAACACCCACCTGATCAGTTGTGAAGGAAGCATCCGATTGATGGATATGTGGTAGTATGGGTCCTACGTGCATGGTCCGACCAATGCGGTGATGCGTTGTGTACCACATGCAACTGAAATTTAATTCTAACTCTAAGTTACACTTTACACTTAGCTTAACCCATGGCCTGATGGTGTTTAACAACTACAACCTGTCTTAAAGGTTAAGTGCACACCATTTTAACTATTCTTTTTTTAAGGTATGTCTTGTAGTAGGTCCCCGATTACCAGACCTGCAGGTCTCGGGTTTGTAGCCAGTGTGCCATAACATTGACAACCCTCACCCTTTTTAGCTTTACCGTTTTCACCATTTCTTATTGTTGGCTTGTAGTAGGTCTCTGAGTAGTAGACCTGTAGATCAAGGGGTTTGTAGCAAGAGTATCACAAAAATTTAATGAAAAATAAAAATGAGAAATAAAAGTATATGTATTATTACACATTACTGTGCAGTGGAAACTTTATGGTAGCTTTCAATATGGTCTTCATGGAAAAGGAATATATCACAATTTGCCTTTAGGGTCCTTGTATATTTATTATTATTATTGTATATTTATAGGGCCTATATATAGTGATTTGTCCTTGTTTGCTTCTTTTTCATCCAGCTCATTTTAGTGTTTTCTTTCTTCTTGTTAATACAAGGTTATAGCGATCAAAATCCTATCAATAACCCCTACTGACCACTTTCTTTTGGATAAGAAATCTATTATGGTTTTTGATAGGATACTCTAAAGAGTAGTCCATCATTTCACCACTAATGCTACTTATTTACTCATTAAAGTCCACTTTATTTGTGTTTCTTAAATCATCCTTTCTTTCCTTTCACTTTATGGTATATTTAATCTGTTGTTCTCGATTGAATCCTCAAGGCTACTTTTCCTAGCATTTACTAAACACAGTTAATTTCATGAGAAAATTCTTGTCATTTCAGTAATTGCTCTCAAACATAAAGCCATCCGTGATTCACATGAAACTTATCTCAAAACCTACATCATTTATATCAGATCAAGATATTTATGCAATTTGTGTGATGATTCTTTGATGTTTCATTTGTTAGGATTTCTTCCCACTTTGTGAGCAAAGGAGACTAATTCAATCTTTTCAATTTTTATAAACTGCTAGGGTTTTTTACAGTTATGCTGCTCAAGGCGACAATATCCACTTATCCAACATTTTTTACATTAATGTGCTGGTATGTTTGCTGCTTTTATTGCTTCCTGTACCCCCACATAAATGCCCATAAATTACAAGATATTTGTTCAGGTCTCAAAATAGCTGTTTTTGTCTTGCCTGCATAGCAGAACAAGACTATTGGCGCTGGTTTTCCGATGGCGACGGCGGCGTCTTCAACATTGATATCTTAACCAAGGTTAAGTTTTTGAAAGGTCATCATAACTTAGAAAGTATGTGGACCTAGTTCATGAATCTTGTGGGGTGTTGCGAGAAACTTGCGATCAATTGCAAGTCAATTTTTGGTCCCTAAATCAATCATATGCTTTGCAGTTAATTGCAAATTAGTGATTGATTGTTTATCTGCTCCTTGAAACAAGAAGTTTAATCTGATTAGCTACAGTTAACGTTGATCTATCTGTTGTAAAATTGCAACAGAATATTTGCATTGATCGCAGATATTTTCTTGCAACACCCCCTTGGACATACGGGTAATCAAGTATTACTGAACATCTTGCCCGAGATTCAGGTTACATTCTGACCAAGATCAAAGGTCATTTTAGGGTCAATGAACTTAGACCACGTTTTGGGGAATCAATATCGAAATCTTAACCAAGGTTAAGTTTTTGGAATGACACCATAACTTAGACTTTGCACGGACCTAGTTAATGAAACTTGGACATAAGGGTAATGAAGTACTACTGAACATCCTCCTGGAGTTTCGGGTGACATGACCAAGGTCAAAGGTCATTTAGAGTCATTGAACTTTGGCCATGTTGGGGGTATAAGTGGAATTGTCATAACTTTTAAAGTTTATGGATCTAGTTCATGAAACTTGGACATAAGAACAATCAAGAATCCTGGGAATACTGTACAAGTTTCAGGTCACATGACAAAGGTCAAAGGTTATTCAAGGTCAATGAGCTTTGGTCGTGTTAGGGGTATTTGTTGAATCAGCATTATAACTTAAAAAGTTTATGGATATAGGTCATAAAACATAGACATACATGTAAGGATAATCAAGTATGAATGATTTTTTGCACACGTCTTAGGTCACATGATTATGGTCAAAGGTCATTTTGGGTCAATAGACATAGTATTTTATTATTATATGAATGTTTTTTGTGAATGATTATTCAATAGCTGTTTTCATAGTCAGCGCCGCCAGAGGCGTCCACTTGTTAGCTCATTCGGACCGAAGGGCAAGATGAGCTTATTTTTATTTATATTCACTCTTGTCATCAGAAGTAAGTTTGCAGTTTATAATGGAAACCCACCTGTGACCTTGGAGAAATTCCTGCTGCAGTTGTAATTCTGAGAAGTAACTTGCAGATATTTTCTTCTTGGGAAATAAGACAAGTAACTTGTTTTCACACACACACATGAAATTCCTGGTAGTTTATTTTCTGATCCAGAAGAATTCCCAGTCAGAAAATGCATGTTTTTCTGCGTTCGAATGGATATGAAAGTGGCTGTTTTGATGGGATAAATTCAAGCTCTGCCTATGTTACTTTTACAAAAATGTAGATATGAAAGTATTGGAAAGAGCAGGTACTGAGAAGGTTCTCATTTTCATCAGAGCCAGACAACGTCCAAAAAAATGTAAAAAGAATTTCAGGATTTGATAAACTGGTTTCATGAAGTCACTTTCGCTCAACCTGGATAGGTATTGACCTATCTTACTTCTTTGGAAAGTGATATGAATTATTAAAAACAGCTGAAAGGGAATTGGTCATCGGAGTGAAAGCTGAAAATATCAAAGATTCATGGATTGATATGAAGGGTGTAGGTGATTCTCCATCAGTCCAAGTTTGCCCAGTCTTGAAAGTCTAGCCTTTTGTTAATCCAACTTTACCTTACTTTACCCTACACTCTAAATTTCAAGGAGGGGAAATGAGTCCTGTGTCCCATAACACAAAGGTTAGTGATTAAATGAAATGGCTTATCAAGATCATCATTGCATGCACATTTTGCACTGACTATAGATCAATCAAAATTGCTCTTTCAAAATTGCTAACCTTTGTGTTTGAGGGTCCTGGGGCCCTGTTTCATAAAGAATTTGCAACTGTTGTAATTTTGCCATTATGGCAACTATTAACACGGTAACCTTGATTCTGATTGGCTGCTGAGCCCTGTTACCATAGTAGTTGCCATTATGGAAAAGTTACAACAGTTGCAAGTCATTGGATTTATTCTGAATTCTAAATTTTTAGTCTCAAAAGATTCAAATTCAAATCTTTCAGCTTTAACTTCAACTCTCAGAATATTCAATTTCTTATCTTGCAGCTTTGAATAAATCCAAATCTAAATCTAATATTTGACTGGTCACTATTAACAGCAGATCTTGGTTTATTCAAAATCCTTGTGCTGAAGTTAGAGTGTAGTTTGTTCCATACGCATGTGGACATCAATCCACAGAATTCGGCCATCTGTATTACTTCACATCAAGATAGACTTTGAGATTCAATTTCCATCAGCCCAAGTGAGAGAGTTTTTGCTTGAATGTAGAACTAATCCCAGGGTAACAGAGCATGTACTTTTTGCTCCTTGTTTAATTAGCATATGATTGAATGGTACCCTGAATAAATGATCTCAAGCCAAAATCATAGTGTCTCTTTTAATACCTTCCAAACTAGGTGGATAATTCACCAAATTGTGTGCCGTTTTGTAAATAACATCCTAAGTTGATTCAAGATTGCAAACCAGAGCTGAATCCTTCAAAATAGTCTGTTGATTGCATTGGGGTGATTTCAACCTAGATAATTTGCTGGATCGGAAATGATGTGATGATTTGATAGCTTGAGCTGATGGAGATTGGCCTAGTGTAGTTGGTTAGGGAAATTCCCCTTTGAAGAATTGCCATGGATGGCTTGGACAGCAAAGCCATCAGTCATCTATGATTCATGGCTTATACTTGGAATTCATGCCATCTTAAACAAGCAAAATAGGTGAAGTAGAAGGTGTTGGATGGTCAAGTGAAAATGAACAGCTGAATCTCTCACTATCGACTCTTTACCTGATTCATTAGAAAGATGTCCTGAAAGGACAAGTCCACCCCAACAAAAAAACTGATTTGAATAGAAAGAGAAAAACCAACAAGCATAAAAATAAAATTTTCATCAAAATCAGATGTAAAACAAGAAAGTTATATTTTAAAGTTTCGCTTAATTTCTCAAAACAGTTGTATGCACATCCTGTTTGGTATGCAAATGAGGGGACCGATGACATCACCAACTCGCTATTTTTGTCATGTGAAAAAAATTTCATTCCTCCCTGAACAAGTGCAATTCCATTATTGTAACATTTTGTGGTTCCAGCAAGGTGTTCCTAATTGTCAAATTTGTAAAAATTGAAATATTATATAATTCAAACAATAAAAAACAAAAGAAATAGTGAGTGAGTGACATCGACTTTCTCATTTTTATATCACTGAGTTGAGCATAGAACTGTTATGTGAAAAATAAGCGAAACTTTAAAATGTCATAACTTTCTTATTTTACATCTGATTTTGATGAAGCTTTCAGCGTTATTCATGTTTGATTTTTTTAAATATTTATTCAAATCAACTTTTTCGGGGGTGGACCTGACCTTTAAAATCTTTTGTTTCCATGATCATATTCACATCATTATTGTATTTAGAGAAACAGTGAAATATTGAATATGAACAGTGAGATGAGTCATGCCATATTTAAAAATGAATGGCTATTTTGAAATAAGGTCATATCACATCAAATTGAAGGTAAAATTCAATAATTACTTAGATTGAAATTAGTGGAAACCTAGGAGGTGACTTTTCTAATTAAATGGTCTGTAACACGTTCCCCTCTTATATTACACACAAATGTTAAAGGGTTGCTCTTGAGTGTCGTGTGATACTTTTAGTTAATTAACTTGTTCGTAATTACTTAATTTACTAGTTTACATAGTCATTGTATAAAAAAAACCTGTACATTCAAACAAAAACAATATTTTTTCAACGATTCAAGGATTATTTTGCTCTTATACAACATTTGTGCTCATCATTATAAACATTTAATATCAACATCATTTGAATTCATTTATCCATCCATTTCTTTTCCTACAGGTGTATTTCCTTTTCAGTAATGATATCCTTTGACCTCCATTCATTCCTTCCATGTCCTCCTGTGTTGTGCACACTATTTCGGCATTATAAATATCTTTTTTTTTCTGTGTCATATTACAAGACTCATTTGCTGCCAACATCCTTGCTCCTTGTTATATCCACATCACCAAACAACCCTCCCATCTCCTTGATACACTTCTCTTCTCAACTAGTTTTGTTCCAGACCCAACATTTAGCGTACATGTTGAATTTGTTCTTGGTCAAATCCCGTATTTCAAAACCACTGGGACTCATCCTAATAGGTATACATGATCAGAATATATTTAAACTTACATTCTTCATGAGTATGATCTGTTAGGATAAAAACTGAAAAGCGATCACCAGAAGGATTGATATCTAAAGCAAAGATTTTTTTTTCATTGTCCATTCATTATCATAGGCCTATAATCAGAGACTAGTTTTGCACGCTTCTAACAAGAAAGAAAAAGAAATCCAATCACCATGAACCATGAATTTTTTTTCAATATGTGGAATTTATTTCACAGGTAAATGCTGTATAACTAGGGAACTGCTCAAATATGACTCAAACTTAAAACATTTCAAAAGCCTTTAGCTTTTTTAATCGTTTGTTCTCTCTTATTTTCTGGTTTGATGATTATTATTACTTATTCCAGCTTGATCTTGGTTTGTGTCAAAATGAAATAAAAGTCTATCTGGGATTTCAGTATGAAAGGGTTGGTACTTGCATTTTTTCATGGTGTGTGTGTGTGTTTCTCTCTCTCTCTCCTGAGGCTTGTAATGTCATCCATATTGAAGATGCTCAGGTGAGGCGGTTTCTCGGAAATGTAATCATACTAGTCTCCAGGAACAGAATCTTGTTAATTTTTTTATTTTTATTATTACAAAAGAAATCATGCTACATGCATGGTATGTCTAATTTCTAACACCCCCCCCCCTTCAGTTAAAGGGGCCATTTTCCAAATCCAAAATAGGTACCCTTTAGGTAAGAGACTAGTAAACTTAATTTATTCCACTCTGAAAGGGTGCCAATACTATTCTTATCATTATTTTATTTGTTATTTCATGGACAAACAAATACAGAGAGACAATTGTCCATTATTGATAAAACACACCAACACCAATATGCCATGACACTTGGAGATTAACATGGGTGTCACAGACTTGCCAACCAGTATGTTTTTGGCATATTTAAAAAAACATTTTTGTAAAAAAAATAGTAATTATTACCTTTTTTTTACAAAATCGCAATTTATTGAGAAAAATAATCTTAACATGTCTCTATTTCCTAAAACTTACACAAATATGGTTATTAGATCTATGTAATTTCAGGTACCTTGTTTTTTTTTTTCAATCATTTTGTTAAAACCAGGGTGAGATATACACATGTTTAAATTTTTTTTTTTCATCTGCAAGTGCAGTGCGCATTTTAGCTTGCGTGCAGCTTCAGTGCCACGATGAGCGAGTGCGCCATGCATTTTATTATGAAATACACTTCTTTTTATCACAGAATACGATTTTTCATTCCCAGAGGTTGGCAGGTCTGGCATCACTCTCCAAAGGGATGCATTCAAAAGTGTCCAGAGACAGGCATCTATCCAACATGGAGGCTGTTCTCACTACGATCCTCAAACTAGTTTACTGGAAACTAGTTTAGTGGAAACTAGTTTAACGCTTAGTGAGAACGGTCAAAGCGGTCTTGGAAGCGATCTTCCAAACCGGTTTGGAAAACCAACTCACGATGTAGTTTTCAAGATCGCTTTGCCTCGTTAAACTGGTTTTAGCGTAAGTGAGGACACAACCGTTCTTCGGGAAGCGATCTTCGCACATTTTGAGCGCGCTACTCCACACGACAGGTGTAGAATGCCTATGCTGCTGTTTCGAATTTCGCGCGAAACGTGTCACCCCACTGAGAGCGTTTCCATAGCAACAAGAGCGCTTTACGTGAAGTGATTGTGAAAACCACTTTCATGTGATCAAGTGGGAACGCTAGCAAAGCGATTTTCCAAAGTGGTTTCCTGAATCCGTTTCCAGTAAACTAGTTTTAGAAAGGGTAATGAGAACGGCCTCATGAATGCCTCAGTAGGTGCTTTCAAACCGCCTCGATCGCAAGAATCCCTCTTAAATTACGAGAACTTTTTAGGCTAAAAAATACCCATTGATCATTCCTGCATTCACACCGCCCCGAAACATATACTTCGGGATTAGTTCCTGAAGTTATGAGCATGCGCAGTATGGTCTGATAAGCAGGCAAGGCACGAGATTCAAAATCACTAGCCCAGCAGCCACCCACGGTGCCCACGCCCAACTACACGCTGGGCTAGAAGTTCCCGTAAATTGCTTTCACATTGCCAAAATACCTGCGACCTTGGAAAAATCCCCACGAAAGTTCTCGTAATTTTGCCAAGTACAAACTGTTTAGCGGGTATTTTCTTTCGGGGAAATTACGCGTAATTTGCTTTCACATCACCAAAATACCTGGTATTTTCTGATCGGGGTAAATTTCCCGATCAGAGAATACCTGGAACTGACAAACTTTGAGGCGGTCTGAAACCACCTAATAAATACATATTACACCACCCACCAATATAACACAGCCCAGCCTTCTCCAACGCATTCCCATTCACACTTACAAACAAGTAGCAATACCAAATCCATGCGTGGAAAAGTACATCAAAAATATCAGAAGCATCTTTATAGCAGTACATTAAGAGACAAGGTTCCCAGCCCATCAGGGAAAAATATTTTACTTTTTCCAGTCAGGGAAAAATCAGGGAATTTGATGAAAAATACCTCAAATCAGGGAAAACTGCCTCAAATGGGGGAAAAATCAGGGAATTTTGATCGGCCCAAAAGTCAGAAGCATGGTAGTCAGTCAGACTCTGTTATATATGAAAACAATATTCCTTGAATAACTGGTTATGGTGTTGTTTTTTTTAGTGTAGCTTCTTTACTGTACTGCAGTAAAGTTTTTATACTGAAAATACATATGACTGCAACAACTGAGAAAACATGCAAAACTTGGAAAAAAATGGGGTTAAATAGTTATCAGGGAATTTTCAAACTTCATCAGGGAAAAATCAGGGAATTTTGTTTTGTTGATAAGCTGGGAACCCTCAGAGATAACCAAACCGAAAAAGATGACACAATAAATATATCTTGCTAACCAACCACTAATGCTTGTAACATACCCACACATACCATCATCACCACCTTCACTACCACCATCATTGCCATAATGTATGTTAGTGGAAATCAAGAGCATGAGAGGGAGGGGCATCCCTCACCAAAATGGATGCCTTTAATATCGGTGTCTAGAGACCTCCAAGGCATCCACATGAAAGGATGCCATAATGTCAGATTGTCTAGAGGCCATTAAGGATTCACTAGTCCTCAAGGAAAGCCATGATTATCAAAGTGTCTCTGAAGATTACTATCCCATCAATCTTGAGCAGAAGCTCTCGGCTTTTCCAGGAATTGGATGCTTGACCTATTTCAAATTCTTGACATGGGAAATGACACTCTTTAAAAGCAGTCTGCATACCTTCCTCAGTCGTCCTATTAATATTGCCTATCAATATTAGACAAGCCTCGCCATGGATACTTGCGATATTCCAAGGAGTAGCTTGATTGGCAACCGGTGTATTAAAAACATTCATTTTTTTATTCAAGTTGTATCTCGTTTTCTCATCTATGTGATTGATGCATTCTGAGACACATTATCAGACATTTTCAGTCACAGTTCCTGTCTCTTTATATTATGAAGTTCATGAAGACATTAGATGATAATGTGAAAAATAAACTGCTTATTATTATATTCATTCTTTCTTATAATCTGAGTTCCATGATGTTTATGATGAAACACTCTATAACTGTGTCATTCTTTCTCTGTGCTCTACCCTGGAACTCCTGCGTGACATTAATCCATGTCTATGTATCTGATCAATATCTAATGTCTTGCTCCCTTTCTTTTGTTCCTTGACTATTCATCCCACTTGAAGTAAAAACCTAGTACATCCCTGTTTTGCCTCCCAGGGTCCAAGGCACAGACAAATTTATACTGTTTCTATGAAATTCAACTGAGTGTGGTCCTTGTAGGCCCCTGTTCACCCAGAAAATGCCTATTTAAAGGACAAGTCCAACCCAACAAAAAGTTGATTTGAATAAAAAGAGAAAAATCCAACAAGCACAACACTGAAAATTTCATTGAAATCGAATGTAAAAATTATGACACCTTAATGTTTCACTTAATTTTCACAAAACAGTTAAATGCACATTCTGGTCAGTATGCAAATGAGGAGACTGATGATGTTATCCACTCACTATTTATTTTATATTTTATTATATGAAAAGTGAAATATTCCAATTTCCTCTTTGCCAAGTGAAACAAAGATTAATTCCTCCCTGAACATGTGGAATTAGCATTGTTTAATATTATATTGTTCCGTCAAGTTGGTCCTTATTGTCAAATCTGTAAAAAATGAAATATTGTATAATTCAAACAATAAAAACAAAAGAAATAGTGAGGGACAACATCGACTGTCTCACTTGCATGACACTGAGTTGTGCATATCACTGTTTTGTGAAAAATAAGCGAAACTTTAAAATGCCATAACTTTCTTATTTTACATCCCATTTTGATGAAATTTTCAGCGTTATGCTAGTTTGATTTTTCTGTATTTATTCAAATCTACATTTTTTCTGGGATGGACTTGACCGTTAATATCAGAATAGATGTAGA
The DNA here is from genome assembly GCF_018143015.1 of Lytechinus variegatus. Lineage (NCBI taxonomy): Eukaryota > Metazoa > Echinodermata > Echinoidea > Temnopleuroida > Toxopneustidae > Lytechinus > Lytechinus variegatus. Next base: position 22,438,868 of record NC_054749.1, read on the forward strand.
TGTAGAACTTTTCCCACCATCATGTTAATAGACTTTTCAATGTGGGGGCCTCTATTGAGGCAACTTTCTACAATCACTTCCTGGTTAGTTCTCAGGTGTTAAGCAACCATGCAATATGTACAATTCATTTAACTTATTTTGTCACTAAAAGCTGCTTGATATTACAAGTTTGTAATCCTATTAAAATAAAAATTGGTCCCTTGGCCTCATATATTTGTTCTTTGCCATATACTTCTTTTACTACCTGTAAGAAAAAAGTGGGATTTGGATTTATGAGCCAAATTTCACTTAAGCGGTTTTGAATCCGTGGTTGGAAACTGCATTTTCTTGCTTTAATTATGCTTTATTTCAGCAAGTAGTATATCAAGTCCTATTATTTGTGTTTCGTAAATGTCTTGGTAAATATACGTTACTACTCTTGTTTCACATGCATAATTTATTGATTTAAAGTAATAAAAGAACATACTGAAAATGTTTGTCTAGATAAGCTTGTAAAAAAAGTCATCTAAGCAATAGCCAAACAAAAGATTAACACACAATCCCTCCCCTCCCCACCCCCTCTGTTCTCGCTCTCTCTTTCTTTCTCATTGTAACATTAATTGCATTGTAGTACATTATTCATGTATACGTGTACCTAAATCTGGGGTTCATATCAAAACTCCTTGTTATGCTTAGAGCAGAACCGGCAGGGTTGAGAACTCAGCGGGCTCACCTGGATTTCTGGGAAGCGTCTTTTGAAAAGGAAAGGTTTACTAAAAACTTTGTCTGGTAGCTTGCGCTACTTCCCCCAAGGTAACTCGTACATTTTTAATGGACCTGTGAGAAATGGGATTTTTCCGCAGTGTCAACATTTTGAACTTGAAAAGGCGTTGTTTGGATGAAAGGATTTGTTGTATTCCACTTCTCTACCCCATCTTATGATTTAACAGAAATTCACACCTAATTTTCATCTAAGTACTGTTAATATTTTTCCTGTTTGTATTGCCATTGTATTGGCATAATATGGTGTTGTATATCTATATGTCTTCCTATCAGGCTTTCATTCTCTTTTATATGGATATTAGGTATATCTACATTGATTTAGATTGTGAGGACATAAAGTACATATGAAATTAATTTCCTTCAAAGTCAAACAAATTCTGCAAAGATAAATGATCCATTCGTTGGCTTTTCGTCTTCTTCTGCCGTATGGTTCCTTCTATCTTTTTCCTTTGTTGTTGCTGTCATGAAAGAGTTCTGTAAAAAAAATATATCTTAACGTAATCTTAGGAGTTTTTTTTGATAATGAGATATTAAGTGCACTTCACTCTTTGGAAATATGATTTAGTTTACAAAGAAGCAACTAATATTTGTTTTCCAGAAATTCCACTAGAATAATTTCCATGTTGCATTTATTGGATATATTCTCCTTTTTTTAATCCTTATCGAAGCTTGTATTTTATCCTACGTTTTCAAGAATTCTGAATTACGAGAAGCACTTTCTTTCTCGACATTTATGATTAAGAATCATTCTAATCTCCTGAATGATAGAAAAATCCTTTTCATCTCCACAAGCCCAAGTGAATATAAGATCATGAATCGTTCAATATTTCGCAGCCTAATCTGGTTTTCGTTGCCACTGAGATTACTCCAAATCAGAGGATCTGCTTTCCTCTTTAGCAAATCAATAGTCACATCTTGCGACAAATTCTAGGAAATGTAGCAGAGATATGCATCGACTTCAATTCATTTGTGGTATGTCTTAAGAGCCGAAATCAAGATCATCCTTTTCCGTATGATTGCATTGATTTCAATATGGGTACCAATTGGAGGCTCGCTTGTTTGATTTGTGAAATTTGCACAGGGGATGAAGAGGAGAGATGGCGGGGGATGGAGGGATTGAGTGCTATGCAGCTATCGCAGACAAGTTCCAGGAAATCCGAGGCATGGGATTGGCGATGGATGGGAGTCGTGGAGAGCCGATTTGGGACAAAAAGGATGGAGAATTTTTGTTTGAAGTTCATGGTATAAGTTAAAGAAGAGAGTTTGTTCTTGAGAGGGGAATTCTTAGAATCACGCAAAGTATAGGATGAACTTAAACCTGTGCAGCTGGCCGGCTCAAGTGCAAGGGAAATGGGATGTATGAAGAAAAAATGCGAAAAGGAACCATCACCCTCGAGAAGAGAATATGTGGGAGGAGAAAAAATATGCAAAGACATTAATATCAAGAGATTTCATGCAGTCTCATTTGCCACAAATGGCAATATGATCTTTGCCTTTCTTGTTTAATCTACCTAAGACTTGAGAATGAATTAAGATTTTATTATTTCATTATGTTTTAAGTAACAATTTAGGAACCTGAACTTGTTCTTCCTATCTTTTCACTCTCATCCCCCAATCTCTTTATTCTCTCTCTCTTTTCTCCCCCCCCCCCCTGTTTTTATCCCCTTCCCCTATTCAGCCCATTGTATCTCTCTCTCTTTCTTTCATTTCCTCTCTCTTTGTCTTCCATTTGTGTTAATCAATTTTTGTTTGTGAGAAATTTCATTCAGTTGCAATGCCTTTTGTAATGAATATGGATTATTGAAACAGGGAATAATGAAACTATAATTTATGGCCCTCTTTGTTTTACCTTATCTATTCTTCTGCCATTGTATAAGGCACACTAGAGTTCTTCAACTTAATATCCAATCTTGTTTATTTGACAGTGAATCTAGAGTAGTAATATCATCTTCAATCACTTCTATGCATGAGATAATGTCAGAACGTGTCTTTATTTTTTGTAGACCTGGGAATTTCTTGGAAATTGTTCCTTTGTTATACTCATTAGGTTTTGAATTTTCCATCGTTTGTGCTTGAAGGAAAAGATTGAAAATCTATGCTGTTTCAGATTGATGCTTTCCTGGAAAGAGAATATCCCAGTGACTTGTTTTTGCTTCATTTTCAAACGTTTTTTACTAACAGTTTTTGTTTCGTAATAAAAAATTTAAGCATTGAAATATGATATGCTTTCTTTTCTGCTTTTGAAGAAGATATCAAAGTGCGTTTTTTCTTCTCCATTTTTATTGTGTTTTTCTTGGTTTTTGTTTTTGTTTTTTTGCATAAGTGACTGACAGTATAACCTTATCAGTGGTAAGATATAATGTGAGTACATCTACGAAAAAAAATGTAATAAACCTGATTTCTTTTTCTCATGAAGATAGATAATTCTTGATATTTCATATAGAGATATATGTTTTCACATCGCTCATGAATGTAATAAAACTTGTATTCAAATTTAGTGAAGGTTTCTTTTATGGTATTTACATGACCAAATTCAGATGAATATAGCTTGTATAATTTTGGCAACTAAATAGTTTGTTTATTTATGATGTCATGCATTCTTCTTTCTTGTATTATATCCGAAGGAAGGAGTGGGGTAAAAAATAAGACATGCTGAGAACATTCTGCCCTAAACTATTGCTAGATGTAAATAAAAAATATTATTCTTGATTGGTTTGTTGATTTATTTTTAAGAACTTCATTCTTATGATACATTACGCCTGTGAAGCATAGACTCAGAGTTAAGATAAATGAAAAAAGTTTGAGGCAAAGCGATGGATTGCAAATGGATTCTTGGAAAGCTGTAACATGTTCCATCGCTTCATCACGTTCGTCCTTGCGCTCCATCTATAGATTATTTATGGTGCAGGAATGCTAAATTGATTGCCCAATCGTTGCCAGGGCGAAATCAATTTACAGAATCGGCTCTTCGGCAGTTCCTGGAAATCGATCCAGGGAAAGGAATTATAGAAACAAAAGCAGAGCAAAGATTGCAAATTCTTGCTATACTGTTTCGTTTTATATTTGATTGATATGTACTATCCAGAGATATTGAAATGCGATTCGGTGAATTCGAGGAAACTTTTATTTTGGCTGGGTGTGAAGATAAATCGCACAGAATTTTTATTCATTTTGTCTGATAGAAATAGATGTAGGCATATGAAAAATAATTGCCAGGAATATTGTTTTGTGATTGCTTAAAGTGCATGTATTGATTTGATATTTTGCATCTCACCAGGAAAATAAGCACAAATGATATTTCAAGTTTGGTTCTTCATTTATTGTTTGCAATCTATAAAGACTATTATACCTTTTCTCTCTTTCTTTGTTATCACAAGCTCTCCTCCTCCTCATTTCTTTATTCCTTTTCTTTTATGATGTAATTGCACTTTTTTTATATCTGAATATGGTTTTGGGTATACATTTGATCTTTCAGAGTAGTTGTCTATTGTTGATTGATTTCTTTTGGAAAATTTAATTGATGAGTCAAATCAAAGCTTAGTACCCTCATTTGTTGAGAGCAAGAGAAAAAAGGTTAGATTGGCAATGCTAATACTTTATATGGCTTGTTAGTATTGCTATACCATACATGACAATCTTTCTTGCTATCCCCTCATTTCTCATAATGGTTCTGGACCAGTTTATTGTTAAAAATTGTTAAAAATCGACATTGCATTCAGTTGAGCTTTCTCATTATCTTGCATTTTTGGAAGTCATTGCATCACTATCAGCATGCATAATTTATGTGCATGAAACATAATGTTTGCACACCCAGCATTGTGTTGATGTATAATCACAAAGTGGGCATAAAAAGCATAGAGAACAAATACTATTCTTTGTCACTGAATTAAATGCAGTCTATCACATATTTAGATGAAAAAAAATACATGTCTCTTTGTAATTGTTTCAAAATGATGTATGTGTGATGGAAAGCTATGTATCAAAATCGTTTATATTTTTCCTGAACTTTTTCCATTTTAATCATTCCTTTCAAATGATTTTATATCAAACATAAAATCAGGTGAATTATCAGTGATGCGATAGTTTAAAGAATTGATTTAATCCTTAAATCAGTTTTTGTCTTTGCAGTAGAATTTTTGCTGATTATCTTTCAATTGATGTAGCTTTATATTTTATAATAGAAATTTGAAAGTGGGCAATAATTTATTGCATGTGTTAATAGTTATAGTAAGAGAAATTTATACAGATTTGTGCTTGTTCTTATCGCTTTTATGTGTGAATTTTTGTGAAATGCATTGCCTGTTTTTTTGTTGTTGAAAACTTCATTTGCAGTGCTTGATGTTGATTTTTTATTCCACAGACACTTATTAGGACAGGTGTATGAAACATATAGACAACTTGGTAAAAAGTAAGTAGAAGGTGCATTGGTGCTACATTGTTATCCAACCCACCTCACCACTTTCTTTGGGTGTGTTTATGCTTCCATTGCAGGGACAGAATCAGCGTTTTCAAACGTCGATTCAAAACGCTGATCGTAAACGTGATTCTGGGAGTGCTGTTTATGCTTACTTTTCAGAGGCAAAATCACGATCTCCAGCTGGCTTCGTAGGAAAGCGAGGTCAAACTGGGCGCGCCGTTTTTCGAAAGTTTTTTTTCCGAGTGTTGTTATTACGTGGAGATAACATGGAGCAATGCGACTGTATTTGCCTACGGATTTTCATCTCACCGGAAGCATGTACCAAATGACGTCATTTAAACACGTTTACGATCGTGGTTCTGTTTATACTTCCCCAGAAAGCCTGATTCTGGTCAAACGACGTTTACAAACGCACCTTTTTGTGAGTTTATGATCGGCGTTTTGAAACAGCGTTTAAATGAATGTAAGCATGGACGCAACCGTGTTTTGGACTAATCACGTTTGGAAACGCTGATTCTGGCCGGAAAAGTGGAAGCATAAACACGGCCTTTGTGAACCACCCATGAGAATGCATCACCATACATACCAGTGTATTGTTTCATTCACTCTATCCTAATCTTATCTTGGTACTGGCTTCATATTAAAATCAACATTAATTATCTCTGCATTCACTGATTCAAAATAAGCTCTAGATCCGACTTGAAACTGAGTCCATTTTGACCATAAATTGAATCCAACTAAGCTCTATCTAGTTTCAAATCTGACAAAACATATTGGGCTGAGTTCAAATTAATCCTTTATTCTAGTCAAAATCCAGACAACTATTACACCAATTTGACCCCCATCTTAATCTAAATTGAACTTAACTGACTGGGGAAAGATATTTTAGAGTGACTAGAAATTATCAACAAACTAATTTGATACCCCTTTCATAAACCTATCCTCCAATTAGCCGCCTAAGAGTAATGCGGATAATTCAATAAAAATTGCGTTCATAAACTCCGAAAATAATCCGCACTATTTTTATGAGCGCCCGTCCTGAAAAAGGAGGATAATCGTCATGGCAACCGCACACATCCCCTCCGATGCGGTTGCGTTGGAAAAGGGTGACCTTGTGACCGCTCCATGGCAATTATCCGCATTATTTTCGAAATGCGTTCATAAAGTCAAAATCTGGTCCCGATGCTGCTATTATGCGGATAATTGCAGCATCAAAATAATGCGGATAACTCTGGTCCTCCTCCGATTTTACGACCAAATTATGCTGCTATTAGCCGCATTATTGGGTTTATGAAAGGGATATTATATTTACTTAAAACCTATTGACTGCAAATGAACACCATCCCAGTGCAAAAAAAAAATAATGATATCCAGAATCATCTCAACTCTATTCCTAAACTACTCCAAATCAACTCCAATTTATGACTCTATTTCTTTCTTGTCAATATCTCTTGTCTGAAAGTGTAGTGAACTTGGACTTTTCATTTCATTTGGGAATTACAGGTTTCTCGGTAATAGCGTGAATTGAGCTTCAGTTTCTGGAACATTAAGTTTTGTTTCATAATATCTGCCCTTGAATAATTATAGCAACAAAACCTAATCCAATAAAACAAAAACTCTTCATAATAATAATGATAATTAGGAGCTCATTAATTAGTGTTCATGCAAGCAAATTTAATATGCCATGCCAATTCCACCCTAACAACTTTATGAATATATATATCTACAGTCTTCCCACAAAAAACGAAACCGAGATTTAGCGATAATTTATCGTAACTTAATCATAAATACAATAGACAAATGACCTACCAATGTAAAGCTTAGAATTTCCTCTTTCATCTGATATTACTTATATTATTCCTCATTCATGCATGAGTGAACAAAAACAATTTGAAGAAAGGATACCAAAAACTCATTTGGCGGGGGTATCTAGATTTCAAAAAGAAAATCACATGCCTAAAAAGTTCAAATATCTGCTCTTTTATTTGATACCTTTATCACAGAAAACGGTCAAGAAGTAAAAAAGTTATGTTCCCTCAAAACAATGCTTGTATTTCCATAATTTCATTAAATAAACATGTTTTCACCGGTTTCTCACAGAAGCTATCGCATGGTTAACAAAAGACTTAATGCATGGCTGTTCGTCAACAAAAACGGACTGTCAAGTGAGTTTGAACGCTAGCCTGTAAAACCTCTTCATTTTATGAAATTATTGAAATTCGAGCCTTATTTCAAATAACCAGAACTTTGTTATTTCTTGACCATTTTTTGTAATTGGGGTATCAAATTAAAGAGCAGATATTGAACTTTTCAAAAATGTGGTTTTCCTTTTGAAACCCAGATACAGCCTGCCATGTGACTTTTTGGTATCCCTTCAAATTGTTTTTGCTCACTCATGCGTGAATGGGGAAAATCTAAGAATTTCAGATGAAAGGAAGGAGATTCAAAGCTTTACAATGGTAGGTCATTTGTCTATTGTATTTGTGATTAAGTTATGATAAATCATTGCTAAATCTCGGTTTTGTTTTTTGGGGGACACACTGTATATTAAAGCATGGATCTGTTTTAGGTCCATGATTCTAATTACTTATCAGGGTCATATAGTTATGGTATGTACCTATAATTATAGCATGGACCTATAGGTCCATGATTATAGATACTAGGGCATGGCATGGAAATAGTCTCTACTCGAGGCTTTATTCACTTTAATATATTTGATAGACATAGATCTCCTATGACCTGCAAGCTCTGCAGCATGAATGCATTTTCTCTCTCCCTCTCTGTCTCTCTCTCATTTTTTACATTTGGAAATGTTCTTTTTGTGCCATTTCTATCCTAAAAGCATCCTTTTATTTCGTTGTTCCTACAATTTGATTTGAATGTTTATCATTAGTATCAGTTAATATCAGTCTAAATATAAATTGCACAATATAAGTGACTTTTTGATAGTTTGTTTGAAAAATCTTGCAGCTTTTGTATTACTTTTAAAAATCTTAGTGTGGTTGATCTATCACTCTAATCATGCTATTATTGCTATTCTAATATCATCATTTGATCCCCAGCATTACTTGGCATAAAAATCAATGAACTACTGTTAACTTTGTCCAAAATTTTGTAATGCCTATTTCAGTTTCACTTAAAATCAGCAATTTATTCCGATAAGTCTGCAATCAGTTTGTCGGGTCACCATTTGTTTTCAGAATTCGTTACCACTTTGTCCATTTACCATTTAATGGAATGTGGGAAGGCCAAATTAGAATAAATGAGAAAAAATACAATTGCAACTCCATCAGTGACTATTACCTCATGCATACATTGGTCCATCTACCTTACCAGTAGAAAGATTTATTTGTGAAAATGGGCCATTGAATTCCCAAATTTGTGTAAGAATGTAGATAAAAGGAAACCTCTTGTATCAATCTCAGTATACTGATTTACAAATTATTAGTTTATTCCCTCTTTACTTCAGCCCCTCAAAGATCTCTTACTATGATATCAGGTACTGAAACAGTGTCTCTGATTGATTGATCTATAATATCACCTTATTTAGAATTTAAATTGATGTATTCATTGAAACAATGCATTTTTTGCTTAAAAAATCAGTCATTAAGCTTGCATACTGATTTTTTTATATATTGTATGTTCATCTGGGATTTTAAGCAGGGAAATGTACATTGTGGGAGAATAAGAATTCTGCTTAAAATATCATTAGACTTCTTCGTGAAAGGAAATTATTTTAGATCCTCAATGTATAATAATAGTATAGCCCCTTCATATAACCTCCATCAGTATGCATTGATATTGTGGGATGTTACCCCCTGTTAGTATTTCCTGTGCCCCCCCCCAACCTAATTGTTTGCTCTTTCATACTCTTCCCCTTTCAAAAATATACCTGGTATTTTATGTTCAGGAATTCTACACAGATCTGGGCCTGTCTTACAAAGAGTTATGATTGATCCAATCAATCGCAACTCTATGGAAATCCATCAGTGTCATAATTTTTTTTACAGGAAATTCATGTAATGTACTTTGTAAACAAAGAGAAGCACAGTGAATTTTCAAGAAAACAATGAATGCATGAATATATATCAAAGCTAGAAAATATTTCGAATAAACATGCATAATAGATGTTGACGTTGCTGGCCGTCCATAATTGCGAGTGGTCGGATCAATCACAACTCTTTGTTGGGGCCCGTCTTACAAAGCGTTGGGACTGATCCGATAAATCACAACAATGGAAAGGCAGCAACATCAACGTCTATTATATTCATGCTTGTTCAAAAAATTCAAGCTATGATGTATATTCATGCATTCATTGCTTCTCTTTGTTTACAAAGGACATTGTGCAAATTTCCTGTACAAAAATTATGACACTAATGGATTCCCATAGAGTTAGGATTGATTGGACCAGTCGTAACTCTTTGTAATACGGGGCCCTGGGCTCTGTTGCATAAAGTTAACTATTATAACTGTTGCCATCTAATGCTAACTGGCATGGTAGCAATGCTAATCAGTGATTCAGAATCAAGGATTTCATGGTAGTTACCATTGGATGACAAAGTTACTATAATAGTATACAAATAATGAATGTTTATGAGTGCAAAGGACAGAATACTTCATGAGGTGAAAGATGAAAAGATCCATTCCACGAGACGTAGCTCAGTTGAATGGATCATTATGTCATCTTTAACCGAATGAAGTATTCTATCCATTGCACGAATGAAAAAAAAATCATTATTTTGTTTACCGGTGTATATGTGACACATATAAATGACTTTTTTCCTATGAAATTTATGAATTCTGATGCAAAACATGCTCATGCAGTGCGAGTTCTGTCTTTTGATTGTTACGAGCTCTGAGCTGCAGTCTCGGTGCACACGTGAAATGGACAAAATTGTGTGGATCCAAAATTGCACGATGAATGGACCAAAAATTGCATGATTGATGACGTCATTGCAAAATGGACTGAATGAACGATATCAAAGAACCAATCAAATCACAAGGATCTATCTAGGTGTTAATAATAACTTTTATGCAACAGGGCCCAGAAAATACCAGGTATTTTGCCAGTGTTAAAGCAATGTACCTGTAATTTTTCCTGAAACAAAATGCAAGTGTTTCCCAGATTGTGAGAACTGTTTACACGGATTTATTTATGGTTGCAGGTCTTTCTCAGTGTGAACAAGTACTTCTCAGGTGAAAAAATACAAAAATAGATGTGAACCAAGAAAAATTTGTGTAGGACTGGAAAAGTTACATGGGAGCTCGGGCGATTTTGTTCCTGAAAAGCTCAAAAGACCCCTGGAAACTAAAAAAGGAGCCCTAGCAAATTTCCATTTTAATGCAATGTCAAAGCTTATCCAATATTGCAGATTAAGAAGGTAACTTGTGAAAAGCAGTCCCCAAAACAAAACAAAAAATAATATTTATTTGCCTGGTGTAGGAAAGAGAGTTCCTTTTCTTGCTTAATAACTTGAAAAAAAGTTATGGTACAGATGGGTATAAATGCACAGAATGTTTTATAAGATATTTTTAGGTGCGACTGCAAGTTTTCAATATTTATAGGATCAGTATTTTTAGGTGTTTTGATGGATATGAAAGAATCTAAAGTGTACTCCTTACCTTGAATGGAGAACATTTTGACAAGTGATGCCTCATTAGGAAGTACTTCAGTGATACTCTAGAGATATAAAACAGATTGTCACTTAAAGCAATCAGCAATTACAATGAAAAAAAACGTTGCAAATCATCAGAGATGGTTCTATAAATGTGTATCCTTGCATACCTTCTTAAAAAGTTATAAACAGGTTTAATATATAAATTCAACAGCATTGTTCAGCTCTAATTCGTGATAGACTATTACAATGCATAAGGTTATGCAATATTTGTTACAAGCCTACCTTTCAAGAATGTATATTCTTCTGTAAATAAGACCTCAAATCCTGTTAGATTTCGCACCTTTTTTGTTAGATTTCAGACTAACTGCTTGAGATTACTTTAGCTTAAGGTCATGAAAATTTATTTTGGATTTTGCATATGATAAATATCCTCTCCGATAGCGCTGTACTATCTTCCCTTTTCTCATGGCTTTTTTGTCACTAATATTTTGCAAACTCTGTAATTACTAACCCTGCATTTTGCTGGGCTTGGGATACCCTGTATTTTTTTGGGGGATCTTATACCCTTTTCATAAACCTATCCTCCAATTAGCCGCCTAAGAGTAATGCGGATAATTCAATAAAAATTGCGTTCACAAACTCCGAAAATAAGCCGCATTATTTTTGCGAGCGCTCATCCTGAAAAAGGCGGATAATCGTCATGACAACTGGACACGCCCCCTCTGATGCGGTTGTGTTGGAAAAGGGTGACCTTGTGACCGCACCATGGCAATTATCCGCATTATTTGGAAATGCGTTCATAAACTCAAAATCTTATCCCGATGCTGCTATTATGCGGATAATAGCAGCATCAAAATAATGCGGATTACTCTTGTCCTCCTCCAATTTTTAGACCAAATTATGCTGCTATTAACCGCATAATTGGGTTAATGAAAGGGGTATAGGTTGACCAACTTTGGTAAAAGTGAGTGTGGAAAGGAAGTACCCTAGAAATTGCTGGTGCTGAGGCTCCCTTTTACCCGTTTCATAAACCTATCCTCCAATTAGCCGCCTAAGAGTAATGCGGATAATTCAATAAAAATTGCGTTCATAAACTCCGAAAATAAGCAGCATTATTTTTACGAGCGCCCATCCTGAAAAAGGCAGATAATCGCCATGACAACTGGACATGCCCCCTCCGATGCGGTTGTGTTGGAAAAGGGTGACCTTGTGACCGCACCATGGCAATTATCCGCATTATTTGGAAATGCGTTCATAAACTCAAAATCTTGTCCCGATGCTGCTATTATGCGGATAATAACAGCATGAGAATAATGCGGATAACTCTTGTCCTCCTCCAATTTTACGACCAAATTATGCTGCTATTAGCCGCCTAATTCATTTTAATGGGGTTTATGAAAGGGGTATTAGCCCCACCAATATCCTGGGGTCAAGCAAAATTTTGCCAGTGTGAAAGACTCAATAAGATACAGTGTGATAACGATTACTAAATGCTTACAACAGGAATACCATGTATTTGTACCGCTACACAGTATTTAGGCGATCAATGATTGATATTTTGATAATTACATCATTGATTTTTAGATAATCATCAATATATATGATTCTATACAATTTCAATTTGAATGAAAATTGTATATTGAAATGAACAGAGTGAGCAAAGCTGTGCAAAACAAACAAAATTGGGTTTTTCAGTGATTTTCAAAAGAGATAACTTCTATAAAATGGCTATAAAAAGGGAGAGAAAATGGCTACAAAACCACAAGTTGCTCATTGTGATACTTATGAACTTCCACAATTAATGTATTTAATTTCCAACATACTAACCAAACCTTTGAATAATTTCTAAAAATCACTATTAGGCCTACATGACACCTGTTCTTCATACACCCTATTCGTAAGATTACTTCATTAAAAGTCTGAATAATGTAGACTATTTTCCACTTGTCTGTTTACAAGGTTCACCTATTCCCCAATCTATTCAAGGTGCCTGTGAATTCCATGAAATTTGGAGAAATGGGGAAAATTCCATCATGTTCTTTTCCTCTCTATCTCTCTCTCTCTCTCTTTCTTCTACTTTTGGCAATAGATTGATCTGCATGTGCATTGAAAAATAACAAAATGGAAACATTTTTCTATTACATGAATTGTACCCATTCAGTAATACTTACATACTTTTAATCCTGTGGTATATTGTGTCAATTGTTTGCATGAGAAACTTGTGAATTGCACAGTGCATCATGAATAGCTCCGAAAGTGAGAAGTCACATGACCGAAATTCACACACATTCATTTTTATTCTGAAAGGTAAAGTCCAATGGAACTTCAACAGCACAAGGAGTGGGATTTTGTCAATCATGTTTTGGTTGTTAAAGGACAAGTCCACCGCAACAAAAACTTGATTTGAATAAAAAGAGAAAAATTTAACAAGCATAACACTGAAAATTTCATCAAAATCAGATGTAAAATAAGAAAGTTATGACATTTTAAAGTTTCGCTTCATTTCACAAAACAGTTATATGCACATCTCGGTCGGTATGCAAATGAGGGAACTGATGACATCACCCACTATTTCTTTTGTATTTTATTATATGAAATATGAAATATTTTGATTCTCTCTTAATTGTCATGTTAAATGAAGTTTCATTCCTCCCTGAACACTTGGAATTCCATTATGTTAACATTTTGTGCTTCAGGCAAGGAGGTCCTAATCATCGAATTTGTAAAAATTGAAATATTATATAATTCAAACAATAAAAACAAAAGAAATAGTGAGTGATTCAAATCAACATTTTTCTGAGCTGGACTTGACCTTTAAATGCTAAACTTCTGTGAAAGTCCACACAACATGGAATTAAATTTTTTCTCAGTTGCAATGGCCTTCTCTGAAAGAAGAGAACAGTTGTGAAAGTGGCATAAACTTATCCATGATAGATGATGCTTGGAGAAATCACACAGTTCATAACAATGACCCGCATGTGAAATGGAATAATATTTCACAAAGATTTGTTTTATTGCCTTGACAAATAACTTCAGAATTAAGTATTAAGCTTTGTTATGTAATTATTTGTCTTTTCTTTGGGATTTCTTTTTTTTTTGGGGGGGGGGGGGGTGGTAAAGATATATACTGTTGCTGGTTTAGGTCTTTAACAGTGATGTGTCCCTTTTAAGCACATATTTTATACATGTATTAGTCAATCCTACCCATTAAGTTGTATAAACCAGGGATTTTGTACTTATATTATTTTCATTCTTGGTTAGGAGAAAAGACAGTTTTCAAAATAAAGTATAATGAAAGTGTGTGGGCCCATTAAAACAAGCCTTCATGAATCCAGTCAACTTGCTTCTGCAAAAACATTGTCCTAATTTCTATTTTTTTTACTTTCAAACATTGGAAGACAATGGCCTTTGATTACATTCCAAGACAAAAAAAAGTTGCTAAACTTTCATTACCCTCCCCCACCCCCTATAACCATCTCTACGTTTCTGCTTTCATTGTACTGGAAGCCCAAATTATCAAGCTTTTGTTTATAGGAGCACCCCAAGCATTCACAATTGTTTCATCGTGTTGACAATTAACCCTTTGCGCGCCGATGTTTCAATCTTGCACATTCGTACGATTAAATTCAACATTCATAATAATTAATTTTCTCCTCTACCTTCAAATTAGATAAGCTAATAAAAGGCAATAACATCTATATCATAATAAATATCTATGGTGCAGTATGGAAATCTTAATGAGAATAACATGGAAACAATTATTATATTACATTATTATTATTATACCTCCTAAAATTAATTCAGTGTGCAAAGACTTGAAGTAATCCAAAGCTAGCTGTTAGCAGCTGTGCATATGAATGTTATGTTTATATCATGTTTTGAATACTTGGAAATCATGTTTTATTTACATGAGCAGATGGTTTTATGGCCAGCAAATTTTCTGAAGAGCTTATACATCAACTGTTCAAGATGAGCATTGTGGCCCAGTGGATTAGTCCCTGGACTCTGAAACAGAGTTTTGTGGGTTCAAATCCCAGCCATGGCGTAGTTTCCTTCAGTAGGAAATTTATCCACATTGTGCTGCATTCAACCCAGGTGAGGTGAATGGATACCTGTCAATATTATGATCTGGATTACTTTTTTAAACTCAGAATAGGTTTTGGAGCTAGGAAATCAAAAATGTTCTTCCAACACAAACACTGAACTTGAAATTTTGATTTTTTTTTTACTGATCAATAAGTTTGATAAACAGTCATATTTCTTTTCTTTAAGATACATTTTGTTTGTTTTTTATTTTATTTTTGGGGGGCAGGGTGGGCCCTTTAAATGTATTTGTCTCAGATTTTCCACCTTCAGCAAACAAAGTTTTGGGGCAAGGTTATGAATTTTAAATGAACCAAAGTATTCTGATCAATACCAATCAAGCAACAAAAAATATGTAGTGCTTGAGGGTTTAAAAAACGGAGTACACATGTAAAATATTTCTTGTTTTATGTCTACGCGATGAATCATACAAGTGGCATTAGCATAAGCTATATCATGAACATTTTCTTCATTAAACTACTTGAAGGTCAAGTCCACCTCAGAAGAATGTTGATTCGAATCAATAGAGAAAAATCAGACAAGCAAAATGCTGAAGATTTCATCAAAATCGGATGTAAAATAAGAAAGTTATGACATTTCAAAGTTTCGCTTATTTTTAACAAAATAGTTATATGAACAAGCCAGGAACATCCAAATGAGAGAGTTGATGATGTCACTCACTCACTATTTTGTTTTTTATTGTTTGAATTATACAATATTTCAATTTTTACGAATTTGACGATTAGGACCTCCTTGCCTGAAGCACAAAATGTTAAAATAATGGAATTCCACATGTTCAGGGAGGAATGAAACTTCATTTCACATGACAATGACGAGAAAATCAAAATATTTCATATTTCAAATAATAAAAAACAAAAGAAATAGTGAGTGAATGACATCATTGACTCTCTCATTTGGATGTAGCTGGCTCGTTCATATAACTGTTTTTGTGAAATCAAGCGAACTTTTGAAATGTCATAACTTTCTTATTTTACATCTGATTTTGATGAAATTTTCAGTGTTATGCTTGTTGAATTTTTATCTTTTTATTCAAATCAAGTTTTTGTTGGGGGTGGACTTGTCCTTTAAGCATGCTGTATATGTTTGATTAGGTTCCATGAATGAGAGAAAACAATGATGTTTCCTTTTCACAACATAGGAAATATATGAAGAAATATAAAATAGCTCAGATAAACTTTAGTCTAAACCTGGGCTATTTTTTGCATTGTTTTAGAGTTTCTTAATAAAACGTGATACTATGTAGATTTTATATTCATATAAAAGTTCATTCTATATATATCTTCCAATTTCTTTCTATTTCTTTTAGAAAGTGATTGGCCATTCATTTCACTGTAAACATGGGATATCCTTGTTTCTGAGTACATCCATAACAGAATGAACATACATGTATGTATAGTTCACAAGAAATATATATTGTGACATTTTATACTTTTGAAAGCGTCATACTGCCATCTTGTGTTCAGATTATGCATCACTGCCTGTTTTCATCAAGTGGGATTACATTCCTTTAAAACATACTAGCGGTACACAAGCGGCCAACAAAATAAAAAGGGGAAATTTGTTGCTTTAAATAGGGAGAGGTCACTGTTATGCATGTGCTTCAAGAAAAATAGTTCAAATTGCCTTCATTAGCAATGCCACAAATTAGCAATGCCACAAAGGTGTTCTATCTTCTTTCAAGAAGGCCAGCTATGTCTATCAAATTTTCAACTGTAAAATGTGTTCCCAGTTACAAGGTCAAACTCCTTTTGTTGAGTTTTCAAGTTGTCTTTAGAGTGCAGTCTGTCCTAAATAAAATACTGATTTTTTCCATACATATTGGAAATAGAATGGTTCATACTTGTTTTATGAACTTTCGATGAATTACTTATAAATGAGCTATAAGTAGATCTATGCTTTACTTAATGTCAGGAAAGGTGTTTATTGAATTTTTTATTGGTTCTAGGAATATTAACTCAATACTACTTAAAGTTTGTTTGTACTCTTGATAATTTGCAGATCCTAGCCATGAATAATTTTCTGATCTTGGTCTAGCATTTCAGCCAGGAATGGGTTAAACTTAAAGCAGCACACCTGAATTTCATACCCCTTTCATAAACCCAATTATGCGGCTAATAGCAGCATAATTGGGTCGTAAAATTGGAGGAGGACCAGAGTTATCCGCATTATTTTGATGCTGCTATTATCCGCATAATAGCAGCATCGGGACAAGATTTTGAGTTTATGAATGCATTTCCAAATAATGCGGATAATTTCCATGGTGCGGTCACAAGGTCACCCTTTTCCAACACAACCGCATCGGAGGGGGCGTGTCCAGTTGTCATGACGATTATTCGCCTTTTTCAGGACGGGCGCTCGTAAAAATAATGCGGTTTATTTTCGGAGTTTGTGAACGCAATTTTTATTAAATTATCCGCATTACTCTTAGGCGGCTAATTGGAGGATAGGTTTATGAAATGGGTATCAAACTGCTCATTGGAAATTGTGTAAGATCATTCTATATAGAACATATTGGAATGAACAGCTGCTGTTTATTTAATGATCTAGACAAGATTATTGTATCCTACCCAGCAATCATTTATCTAGCAATATGCTACCAGTATAATTTATATAGGGCCTATCAGGTGCGGATCCAGTGGTGTAGTATAAGGTGCGGGCTTACCCATAAAATTTGAAAGTATAATGGTTCGCCCCATAGAATGCCTTCATTGCACACCCAGTAAAATGAATGATCACCCTTTATTCTTTTTAGCTTGTCAAATTTTTCAGAGAAATTTGCACCCTGAAATATTCGGACTCTGGGTCTGTGCCTGCCTTTTTATTTGGCTCTAAACAAGTTTCATCATTTAGGAATAAGTTATATTTTTTTTGTTTATATCTTTTCACCAGGGGAGGGGGGGAGCGTAGAGCAGAGTAGGAAATGTATGAGGGTGATTACATCCCATGGTCCTGGGATGAGAGGATGCTGGGGGTGCTGAAGCACCACAACAAATTTCCTTGGGGGTGCTGCGTTCTCACTACCTTCCTAAAACTAGTTTACTGGAAAACTAGTTTAACGTGTAATGAGAATGTTCGAAGCGATCTTAGAAGCAATCTTTTAAATCGGTTCATAAACCACCTCGCGATGTATTTTTCAAGATCGCTTTTCCTCATTAAACTAGTTTTATACCCTTTTTACACAGGATTTTCTTAGCCCCGGACTATCGCTAACCCCGTACTATTTTTTTTCCTTTTCACACATGCCAAATTGATATTGCTAAACCCGGATAAGGAATGCTTGCTTTTCACACATGAAACTCGCTAACCCCGAACTAGTAGTTTTTGTCGATCATTCGTAGTACAAGTACTTCACTCGTACACTTTTTACACACGCTAAAATTTCCTTAACCCCGTACTATAGGTGGGGCTAAATTGCCATTTAGCCCCACCTATGGTACGGGGTTAAGCTTAGCCCACTTTCGTTTTACACTAGCAATCTTAACCACATACTATTGCTCTTAGCACCGCAATTGCTGGGATAACCCTGCTTTTTTGCAGGGCCAAATATTCCGTACTAAAGTTGGGGTTTGCCCACTTTCCAAAAATGCTGTGTAAAAAGAAAGTGGGCTAAGCTTAACCCCGTATTATAGGTGGGGCTAAATGGCAATTTAGCCCCACCTATAGTACAGGGTAAAGGAAATATCCTGTGTAAAAAGGGTATTAGTGTGAGGACACAAGCGTTCTTCAGGAAGCGATTTTCACACATTTTGAGCACGCTACTACACACACTGTGTGTAGAATGCCTATGCTGCGGTTTTGAATTTTGCGCGAAACATGTCACCCCGCTGAGAGCGTTTCCAAAGCAATAAGATTGCTTTACATGAAGTGATTTTGAAAACCACTTTCTTGTGATCAAGTGAGAATGTTAGCAAAGCGATGTTCCGAACTGGTTTCTTGAACCGGTTTCCAGTAAACTAGTTTTAGAAAGTGTAATGAGAACGGGGTCTCATTCTCCATAGGCAGCACCCCCCCCCCCCCCACATATTCTGAAAGATGTGTAACAACGGAAAATGTAACAAAGATGACCTGCATTTTGTATTGAAAACCTTTTGTGTGTATGTGCTTTCCAAATTCCTCGGAACCAAAATGACACCTCTGTTTTGGGGTGAAAACCTTTTTTGTTTTCCTTTTTGTTTTTTTGCTTTTGAAATTCACATCAGGACCCCCATAAAAAAAATTGTTACCAGGGCCCTGTTTTACCCTCATGACAGCCCTAATCACACTTAAAATCCCAAAATGGAATGCTCTGTGTGGTGTTGTTGAACACAGATAGGCCTATTATTTTTTGAGAATTGGGAATATGTGTCCTTAAGATGGCAGTGCCAGTCACATTCATCACCTCTTTCTGTTTGGTTATGAATAAAGTTTATATGTACATGTATATGGTATCTTGTTAGAGTGCACATCACCATCTTCAAGTCATTGACTTGAGGTTCATCTGAGCTGTTTGATTGAGGATATTTGCTACATCTGTGGAGACTTCCCCCAAAAGCAGTTTCACATGATAAAGGAATGATGAGTTTGTTGGGGGGTAGGGGCTCTTTTTAGAAATGTAGGTTGAGGGCAAACATCTTGCTCATCTGCCATTCAAATTTGCACCCAAATGGATGTGGTGAGGTTCTCGATTCTGATAGTGGACGTGTGTGAGGACCTGAGGCATATGGCAGGCCAAAAAACGACATCTCGTACCAGTCGTCTATGTCGACGTGCGTTTCTGAAAGTGCCCATTACCGATCCAGTGAACCAGTTTAGAGAGTGCTTTACTAATCAATGCTCTGATTCAAATGATCAGTGAACTAGATTTACAATTTGGCCTGATATATTCTTACAATATCTTTTGTAAAATTTAGATTATTGCTTTTAAACAGCTTACAATTTTAGAACCCATTTGGCCTGATATATTCTTACAATATCTTTTGTAAAATTTAGATAATGGCTTTTAAACAGCTTACAATTTTAGAACCCATTTAGGCTTGGTCCTTAACCTATTCTCTGAACCATGCAGTTTAGGAGATCACTTCACTATAATTGCTCTAATTTAAATGGTCAATGAACTAGAAAAATTTGATTGCTATAGAACATTTTTAGCACTGTTTGGTCAAAGGTTAGCAATTATAGATCCTTTCTGATTATGTTTAGTAGGAACTGGTTTAGAAGAGTCAATAGGTGGTTTCAAACTGCCTCGATCATAAGAATCCCTGTTAAATTACAAGAACTTTTTTAAGCTAAAAAATACCCATTAATTATTCCTGCATTCACACCGACCCAGAACATACACTTCGGGATAAGTTCCTGAAGTTACGAGCATGCGCAGTATGGTCTGATAAGCAGGCAAGGCGCGAGATTCAAAATCACTAGCCCAGCAGCTACCCACGGCGCCCGCGCCCAACAACACGCTGGGCTAAAAGTTCCCGTAAATTGCTTTCACATGGCAAAAATACCTACGACCTTGGAAAAATCCCCACGAAAGTTCTCGTAATTTTGCCAAGTACCTACTATTTAGCGGGTATTTTCTTTCGGGGAAATTACGCGTAGTTTGCTTTCACATTACCAAAGTACCTGGTATTTTCTGATCGGGGTAAATTTTCCGATCAGAGAATACCTGGAACTGACGAGCTTCGAGGCGGTCTGAAACCACCTAATGTGAACAGGTTCCTAATCTCAAAGCATAGTTTACAAGTGGGCATAATTCTAATGAATTTATTGTCCTGGTAATTGGGGTGCTTGTAGGTTTAATAGGTTAGCCTTTGTGAGGCAATGTTGCATGAACTATTGAATTTTCCTGTGATGGATTGGAAATATAGATTACCCTTTCAAAAATTCTAGGAAATAAGGTTATTATCTCTTCTGAATATCTGCTTTAAAAGAATGATAATAATACAGATGATCTACTTTTATACCCCTCTTATGAATATTCATGTGTATTCTAGATAAACGATTGGTCAATTCGCAATCATGTGACAAAGTATAATTTCAATTGGAAAGCACATAGCTGCAAGTAGCTCCATATAGTTTTCTTCTAGCTCCGTGTATTTTTTTATATACTTTTATGGGGAGAACTTTGCATGCTCATGCTCGATATGTTCCCTCAACATTGAACTGCGCATGCTCCATGACCCAATATCCGCAAAAGAAATGAATAAAGTAAAAATACAAGCCCCCAAAAAATGGTGGGGGTGTGCCACAGGCGAGACAAAACAGGGGCCTCGGAGCAGGCTTATTGTAAAAAGGAGGGTCCTCGGAACGGGCATCGGAACTACAAATGTTTGTGAAAACGGGGGTCCTTGGAACAGATCGCCAGCGTGTGAGCGCGTATATGCATCCCTATGGAACGGTCATGCAGCTAGCGTGGGTAACGGCGTAACGAAAAATATGCGTAAGTTTGGAGCGGATTTCTTCTTTTTTCTCAATGAGAAGAAAATGCTATGCCTTGGAGCAGCTTTCTTTGTTCTTTTTTCCCAATATGACAAAAATGCTATGCCTTGGAACGGAAATTTGAGTGTAAAAATTGGGGTCCCCTCCGCTGCACATACCCACTATGCATTATATACTGAGTGCCCCCCCCCCCCCCCCCCCCCCCCCGATACAAGCTCTTGCCCAAATTACCAACAATCTGAAGGAAAAAAAATGTGGAAGCAGTCATTCTATGGAGGAACCCTCCTTTCACGACTCATTGATTTTTTTTTTCACTGCCACTCGATATATGCCTGATAAAGCCTACATGATTTTGAAGTATTTCCATGGATCACTGATTTGTCACAAGACCCAATTGCTATGTAATTTTATGATCTCTGATGAGTAAATTATATTCTCTTTTTACTGGCAAATTGTATTAAAAGGGAAAGCCGACAGGCTGTAGCATACAAAAAAGGTGATATTTTAAATGAAATACTGTTTCACCCTGCCCATTATTTCATAGGATTTAATGTTTGGAATTTTTGCATGAACTCAGGAGACTGGAAAATGATCATAGCCTTCATTTTGGAGTGAACCCCCCCCCCCTTTTTTTTTTTGCTTGTCAAATATTTTTCAAAACCATCCTCAAAATCATTCCCAGGTCCTTGGTCTGGAGGTGGTGAATATTTCTTCTATCCTTCAGCCACAGCTGAACTGTCTGTGATGTCACCAGATTGACATATCACAACCACTTTCAGACTACATAATTCTATATACAATACTATTCAAGCTGGTATTAATGATTATGAAAATCATTTTGAAAGCAGTCCATTATAATGGCATCATTTTGTCCCCAAATTCTAGAAAAGTCAGCTCCAGTTTACCAAAAACTTTGTGGAAACTATCAGATGTGTGAATGTTTATAATCCAAATATATCTAAAGGGTTGGGTAAACTGAACCCGACCTGTCAGAATTTAGGGGGCCGTTTCATTGAATGGTTTGGGTTATGTGATTTCCCGACGCGATAATCCACTCTAATGGCACAAGCCAAATTTGACTGCTTGATTACATTTGATGATTGAAACAAAAAAAATAATGGAAGTGGCTATCATGCTCCTTTGGTCCATGAGGTATAAAAAATAATGAAATATGCTTTTCACACTGCATTTCCTTAACCCCATACTATCTGCTCAACCGTGGTTAATGCCTTAACCCCGGAATATCCCTCAGCTCATGAATATTGATGATTTTACCATACAGAGCGTGATTAATGTGCAATTCGACTTCTGTGATTGGCTAATGCTTAGCCCCACTTTCCTTAGCCCCGTTTCGTTTTCACACTGCATCTCTTAGCAATTGTGGTGCTAGCACCACAATAAGTTGGCTAACCCTGATTTTTGCAGGGCCAGATAGTACCGTGCTAGCCCACTTTGCTAAAACGTAGTGTGAAAACAAAGTGGGCTTAGCTTAACCCTGTGATATTGGTGGGGCTAAGACAACCCCCCCCCCCTTAGCCCCACCAATTTAGGACAAAAAGTGCAGTGTGAAAAGCATATAAGTGGCTATCATGCTCCTAGGTCCATGAGGTAAACCTGGAAATATGCAGGTCTGAATGAACTTAGCATAGACCAGACGAGAATGTCATTGGTTCCTGAAGGCTAAAGCTAATACCGTGTTTACACATTGACTCGGCTCGGGGGTTGAACACGAGAGCCGTGCTCAACACGCCAATTTTATGCTGTGTAAACGCGATCAGAGTGATCCGCGTGTCGAACACGGCTTTATCGATCCTACAAAATCGAAGGTTTCAACCCGCGACCCGAGTCAGACTCGGCAATTTTTTCGTGTGTAAACAGAAAGCCGTGTCGAACTCTCTTGACCTAGGTCACTGCGCGCGCTTTCACTTTTGGCATTGTTGTTGTTCGCATGGACAAGATTCGATTCCGGCAGTGAATTTCCCGCCTTTAATTTGCGACGTCATAATTCTTCCGTTCGAGATCCGCGAGCCGTGTTGAACTCGCCTTTTCAATTGTACGTATGAACGCGATCTCTGATCCCTTCTTCGCAGTCTTCAACCCGGCTCGCGGATTCAACACACGAGCCGAGTCAATGTGTAAACACGGTATTAGTCAGTCTGGTTTCTAGGAATTTGTCCCCAAATGAAATGTGGAGCATCACCTTTCCCCCCATAAATCCATTTGACCTGTACCACATTAACTTTTAAAGGGATGGAATGTTCTGTGCTCATCTCATGTCATAGAGGCCCTCCATGACTTTTAATAAAAAGAAATTAACATTTAATGTACTGTTGAACTTACTGTTGACTGTTGAATTATTGGTGGAATATATAAGTCATGGGGGGGCAGTTAAATATATTTAAATTATTTCCAAACACCCCCTAAATGAGTTTTTCTCTGTGTGCAAAATAACCCCCCAAAACAAGTTTTCGGGAGCTTTATTCACACTTTTGGGCCCCTAAACTAGTTGTCTGCCAGAATATGACCCCTGGGGGAAAAAACATACCCTAAACATGTTTGGCTAGTCTTGATTTGTATTGTTATCATTGTGATAGAGCAAAAATGACAATTTTGTTCAGAAAAAATAGATTTTATAATGTTCCATTATATTGATCCATAAGTAAATAGATCAGAATTTCAACCCAAGAATGTAGGCCCATATTGTGTTTGAGATCTAAAGGGCCTATATACATGTGTCATACAGTAAGCCAGTTCATAGATCTGTGGTATCTTATCACATGCAGATATAAAAGGTCATTTAAAATGAAATCCAAAACTCTTTGGGGATTGCCTGACATAGCATCACACTATACAGTGCGTATCAAAAAAAAGTTTACAATTTGAAAAAGCCCCGGGAATTTAAAAATATACAACATGTGGGTAAATTTTGCACATATAATCTTGGGTTTTGGTCTCATCTATCCAATGTCAGAATGCTACTCGTTAGTGAGCACTGTCCATTTCTGTAAAGTTCGCAGAAATTTGTTTGCGCAGAAATGCTTGTTTTCATGCTGTGTCAAGGGGAAAGGGCCAAATCAAACTTACCCTACGAAAGATTTATCATACATTTCCCTTGCACTTTTAGTCAATTGAAATAAAACGGATACATTCCAGCATTTTGTAACAATTTTGCCACCCATAGTGAAATTTCAACTCTTATTTAGCACAACCTTTACCCTATTTGTGCCAGCTGGATCTGAGGACATAACTGAATCTGAAGAAAAGTTTATATCAGACATCTCCAGCATTTTTTCACTAAGTTTTTATCATTGAAAGTGGGTTTACATTTCATTTTTTATTTAATACTTGTTTCTCCAAATTTTTCTCAAGTTTAGCAGTGATAAACATAATGAAAATCAAGCTTAAGCCACTCCATGTAAATCACACCTCAGTGTAAAGCAAATAACGTCACGATGGGCTCGGTGTGTGGGGGAGTGGGGTGGGGTGAAATGCACTATTCGAAGTGTTTTGGGCAAGGAAACAAGTATAACAAGGTAGATGATATCTCCAAATTAATTTTGCTAGCTAAATTCCATGTGTTCGTCATGATTACGGTCTACTTTTATTCGCATAACTATTTCAATGTTCTGCGCAAATCATTTTTCACTAACTTTTCAAAATTAAGTGGTACTCACTCAAGCGGAAATATTTTTCGACAGTTATATCGTTATTTGCTTTAATGGACCTGTACCAATATCAAAATATGGCAAAATCTTCAAGATATTTACAAATGCATAATTTTACAGGACTTTTTCAAAGTGTAAACTTTTTTTTGATACACACTGTATATTCATGAATTCTAAACATTGAATAAAAAACAGAACAATTAATGGTATATGCTAACATTAATTTAACTTTCAAATATCTGAGGTGCAAGGTTCCACTTTTCACATTATTCTGTGATGTATAACATAAATAAAGCCCAGAAAAAAATCGAGTCCGCAAATCATTATTTAGTGCTTTAAAAAGTGAAATATAAGGTGACTGGAAAAACCATCTCAATTTCATCACATACATTATATGTGACTATAATGACTTGAAGACGCAAAATTATAAAATGGAAGATTTCTTTGTACTTACAGCTTTTCATTCTCAATAATTTTTTTTAATTTTTTATAGGTTTTTTTTTAAATAGTTTTTATCCTGTACATGTACCCATACACATGTTTCATCTTAGCTATTCGCAAAGCTAGCCAGTAGCCAACGCCTTTGAATAAATTGTGTCAGGTGACCATTGCTAAAATGAGCATGCAGAAGCAATCAAAATACTCTACCAGACCTGTCTAGTGTTCACTCGTAGTGCATACCACTCTGGCATGGAGCTAGATCTGCCAATGGATCTATTACAAAGCAGCTACATGAATGTAGCCTGGTCTAGGTAGGCCTATTCATTAGGCGGTTTCAAACCGCCTCGATCACAAGAATCCCCGTTAAATTACGAGAACTTTTTAAGGCTAAAAAATACCCGTTAATTATTCCTGCATTCACACTGCCCCGAAACACATCCTTCGGGATAAATTGCTATAGAACATTTTTAGCACTGTTTGGTCAAAGGTTAGCAATTATAGATCCTTTCTGATTATGTTTAGTAGGAACTGGTTTAGAAGAGTCAATAGGTGGTTTCAAACCGCCTCGATCATAAGAATCCCGGTTAAATTACAAGAAATATTTTAAGCTAAAAAATACCCATTATTCCTGCATTCACACCGACCCAAAACATACACTTCGGGATAAGTTCCTGAAGTTACGAGCATGCGCAGTATGGTCTGATAAGCAGGCAAGGCGGGAGATTCAAAATCACTAGCCCAGCAGCCACCCACGCCGCCCGCGCCCAACGACACGCTGGGCTAAAAGTTCCCGTAATTTGCTTTCACATCGCCAAAATACCTGCGACCTTGGAAAAATCCCCACGAAAGTTCTCGTAATTTCGCCAAGTACCTACTATTTAGCGGGTATTTTCTTTCGGGGATATTACGCGTAGTTGCTTTCACATTACCAAAATACCTGGTATTTTCTGATCGGGGTAAATTTCCCGATCAGAGAATACCTGGAACTGGCGAACTTCGAGGCGGTCTGAAACCACCTATTGAATTGCCATATGTGAGTATAAAGTGACAATAGGTGGTTTCAGACCACCTCGAAGTTCGTCAGTTCCAGGTATTCTCTGATCGGGAAATACCAGGTATTTTGGTAATGTGAAAGCAAACTACGCGTAATTTCCCCGAAAGAAAATACCCGCTAAATAGTAGGTACTTGGCGAAATTACGAGAAATTTCACGGTGATTTTACCAAGGTCACAGGAATTTTGGCGATGTGAAAGCAATTTACAGGAACTTTTTATCCCAGCGTGTCGTTGGGCGCGGGAGCTGTGGGTGGCTGCTGGGCTAGTGATTTTGAATCTCGAGCCTTGCATGTTTATCAGACCATACTGCGCATGCTCGTACTTCAGGAACTTATCCCGAAGGGTATGGTTCAGGGCGGTGTGAATGCAGGAATAAATTAATGGGTATTTTTAGCCTAAAAAGTTCTTGTAATTTAACGGGGATTCTTGTGATCGAGGCGGTTTGAAACCACCTATTTTGAGTAGGTGCTTTGCCCCCAGAGCACCCAGACCCCCAAGAATTTTCTGGGTTTTTTTTCACAGGTAACTTAAGGTGTGTTCAATGTCCTCCATTCCTGGTCATAAAAGTAAACGTCTTTCAAATCACGAATTGGAGGAAAATTTAAACGTTAAAAGAAGATGAATTTGTAAACGCGATAAGCTCATATTTCACGACCTTCAGCATTGCGAATGCGAAATAGAACATGATTGAGTCTTTAAATTTGCTCTCGGAGTGGAAGACTACACAAGCAGGTGCGAGAATTGACCTTTCTTGTGATGGGTCAAACTGCACACTAAATCTGTTCAATAACGAAAGCGGGAAATATAAAGACGATTGGCAAATAATCAGCTTTACATTCTAGACACTGAGCAGTGCACTGCTGATTTTGTTTGTGTTCTGTATTTATTAATTGAGTTTTCAATCATGATTCATGTTGCTGTTTTAATTTGAAAATCGACAAAATTGAACACACCCATAGTGCCATCCCTGACACATAGTCATGCACTAGTCAAGAACACAAGAACATAATGCTTATGTACAGACAGTGGACATTAAGAATTGTACAACGCCTACTTAGCTTGTTGTACGCGAGCAAATAGGAGGCTGAATGTCAAGCATTTGTAGCGTTGCACACAAGACATACCACATTACGTCAAACCCCCGTTTGGAGAAAGACCGCAGTTCAGACTGCAAACTGCGGTATTAGACCCCAAATCGTGTTTGAGATCATGGGGCCGTTTCATAAAGCTGTTCGTAAGTTAAGAGCGACTTTAAAAACGACTGGTGATCATCGCCAATGGTGTGTACCATTCGGAATGAAATTATTGTATTCGATATTTAATCACGTTTTCAAAGGCATATTGTATTCAAAAATTCAATGTTAGTCCATTTTCAATTTCGAACGAAGAAAATCGACCTCGAAATAAGGAAAGTAAGTGAATAAAAAATGGCGGCATGCTTTTCCGGGGACCGCGCTCGGGCTATTATGTTATCTCCGGACCGAGGTCAAGAAACAGGTGTTTTGATACTTACTTGGGGCAGTAATTGATTGAGAAAAACCATGGAGTAGGTCCATGGAAAAACTGGGGTATAGTGTTCTCAAATGGAGGTTTTCGTCATGCCATCCAAAATGTACCGTTGCACGGCTTTAGGAGGTGACGTCACAATAGGATTTGATTCATTGCGCTCAGTAAAAGGTGCAATATGGGAATAAGCCTGCTGGCTAAATGCGCAATGCTGCCCAAGGTCATGTGCGTTTATGGGATTTTGCTTTTCGCTTTAAATTTTTTTGCTCCCTTTTCATAGAATACAGCAGGGTAAAACTCTTGCTTTTTAAAAATATTTTTGCTGAATTCCGAGGCTTTGTACAACACAAATAGCGAATATTCTTATTCGTGCAATGGTGCGAGATTTAGCATTTGGTGAAAGAAAGAGACGCTCCATTCAACTCTGCTTACACCTCGTTGAATAGAGCATCTTTCTTTCACCTCATGCAAAATCTCGCACTCATGCCTATTCACTATTTGTATAATATCTGAACACATTTGAATGGAATTAACAGAAATTTTTTGCAGAGATTTATTGTTCTGAATGTTGCTTGTACAAACTGTCCACATCTGTAAGCCTGTCATTGCTGTTCATAAATATGAAATCAATATTTTGAATATAGTAAAGAGTAGGCCTACATTGTAGTTTATGCATGAAAGATCAAAAGAGTAACCCAGATTTGAACTTATTCAGTCCTTCTTTATTGTTCAAATTATAAGTGCTTGTAAATTAGTTTCAATTTTCCTCCATACTGACCACATATCTTCCATACTGCCTTTTATTTAGAAGGTTGGAGCATGACCAACAACTCAAGGCCACAAAACTTTTGTTGTTGTTGTTAATGCAGGATTATAAGGAACCAAGCTTGACCTCTGGTCTTTCTCAGAAAAAACCCAAATTATCTGAGAAAGAAATGGTTTCACATTGGGGTCAAGAATACAACCTCCTTTTATTTGTTTGGAACACTGCCAGTTGATAGGTGAAGCCATTTCAAGAACAGCCTCAAATCCCAAGTGGAATTTACAGTATACTCGCATTGATTTTGCACTGATGTTCACAGATTGTACATGCTATTTCTTTCATTAGGTGGTTTCAAACCGCCTCGATCACAAGAATCCCCGTTAAATTACGAGAACTTTTTAAAGCTAAAAAATACCCGTTAATTATTCCTGCATTCACACCGCCCCGAAACATATATCCTTCGAGATAAGTTCCCGAAGTTACGAGCATGCGCAGTGTGGTCTGATAAGCAGGCAAGGCGGGAGATTCAAAATCACTAGCCCAGCAGCCACCCACGCCGCCGCGCCCAACGACACGCTGGGATAAAAGTTCCCGCAATTTGCTTTCACATCGCCAAAATACCTGCGACCTTGGAAAAATCCCCACGAAAGTTCTCGTAATTTCGCCAAGTACCTACTATTTAGCGGGTATTTTCTTTCGGGGAAATTACGCGTAGTTTGCTTTCACATTACCAAAATACCTGGTATTTTCTGATCGGGGTAAATTTCCCGATCAGAGAATACCTGGAACTGGCGAACTTCGAGGCGGTCTGAAACTGCCTATTGTTCAGTTTCAAAAATCTACTAGTATTCTCTTTCTGTTCCTCTCTCTTCTACCTTTTTTCTTATCCATCTCTTATTTCATTCCACACACTTTCTCTCTCTACCTAAACCCAGAAGCAAAAGTGTTTGAATTTTACCCTTCAATTTCAAATTTTAAACATCATTTTGGGGGTGGACTATTTCAATCATTAATGTCCCTCCTATCTTTCTACAATAAAAAAAAATATTCTTTGAGAATACATAAATTTTCGATATTCACAAGTTCTTTTTTTTTTGGGGGGGGGTATATTTACTGGCAAAACACAAGGTTTGGGAGTGGGTAATCTCATAATGGTATATATATATATCGTGTGAGGGTGTGTGTGTGTGTGTGTGTGTGTGTCAGAGCAGCAAGAGGTTACCTTAGCATATTCAGTTTTGTAAAACTGATGATTCTTTTTTAATATGTTGCTTGGATGTGTTTGGTGTCATGATTCCATATGAGGAAGAAGATTGCATATACTTCCTAATCTTCTATCCATAAAATGATATGAGTTACAACAGATGGAAATATCTTGAATCATGATACACTACAAAGGTTCATGCTTGAACGTTACAAAGAAGTTGCTTTCATACCCACCCAATCACAGAAAATACCTGGTATTTTATGATCAGTAATTTTGCCAGTGTGAAAGTAGCTGTATAGTCATTACTGTTACAAATCAATAAAAACCTTCCAAGGCCAGGGATTTCTCCAAGGTAATGTTGCAGAATTTTTTTTTCCCTATCTGGAAAGACTTTACAAGAACTTAGATGTAAAACAAAAATGAATGTGCGTCATTTGTGTAATGTGTAGCCTATAGCCATAGGACTGGAAGTGTCTTGTTCCAGGTTATCCAGTTCAGGGAACTTTATCCATTTCAGACGGGGATGAATGAACGAACTGAATTATTTTTAGGCTTGGTTTAGTTCTTGTAGGTGTAAAAGGGTTTAACGTTGCAGTTTTGACAGGAAGTGAAAATTCAGATGGAAAGCATATTTTTCATGATATAATCTGATTAAATCTGTTTTTTTTTTATTACAAGTTTTGCATAATACTTCGGTGTGAAGTTTTTATGAATGGTTTCATTTCACTTCTTTCATTTCCCATTTCCAGCTAAAAGAAAACATTTGTTTTGTACATCCTGAAATAGATATATCAAGAGTACAATATTAGAGGCAAAGGAAGGGGTTGGTATTTGGTGAGGTTGCCATAAGGCTACTGTAGTCCGTGAATTATATTTTTCAAAATGGTGATTAAGTCATTGCATTCACACATAATTGATAATATAATAATATGCAACATTTATAAAGTGTTTAAAAGCACTGTATATTATTACCATGGCCTTAGCATACACTAAAAAATATTGGGTAAAAATTTTACCACCTCAAGGGTAATTATGTGTCCAACCAATTTTGGGCAGTATTTTACCCAATGCAGAAAGCTTAATGTCCAGTAAGGTAAACAAAATAAGCAGCAATTACTTTAGAATGAGAAAAATTTTCATCACACTGGATAAATAAAAATGCCCAAAATAAATGCCCAATGTTGGTTTGATACATAAATTACCCCCATGGAGCGCTTTTACCAATATTTTTTAAGGCCACTGCACACCTTACGACTGTTCGCGATCTGATTTTGGAACGAATCGCATTTTGCTCATTTTCTGAAAATGTGAATGGAACATATTGTATTTGAGGCTAAAATTAATTGAAAGAATAAATATAACCATTTTGAAAGATTGCAAGCCTTCGGAGTAAACGCCAAATTAGTTTCAAATCGTAGCCAATCTGCTATGACGTCATTATGACTAAATATTAAATTCGCTTTTATTCTAAGAAGGTTGATAGCATAGTTACTGATTTGAACATAGGTATCTGTATGATGATTTAGAATATTACCCAGTTAGATATTCCAAGTCTCAATAGGTGGTTTCAGACCTCGAAGTTCCAGGTATTTTCTGATCGGGAAATTTACCCAATCATAAAATACCAGGTAATATTGGCAATGTGAAAGCAAATTATGCGTAATATCCCCAAAAGAAAATACCCACTAAATAGTAGGTACTTGGCAAAATTACGAGAACTTTCGCGGGGATTTTTCCAAGGTCGCAGGTATTTTGGCAATGTGAAAGCAATTTACCGGAACTTTCTTAGCCAGGTTTTAACATTTTTTGTCCAACTACATATAGGCGGTTTGAATCAAAATTAATAAAACGGCTGTTTTCGACTCGCCATACGGCCGCCGTAGAGCAAATGTGAAATGCGATCGAGGCAGTCTAAATATGCCTTGTATGGGGTATTGGTTTCTTTGTTCAAAGAGGAAATCGTATTGCTAAATTGTTCGCTGGAATTCTTTCATTTAGTGGAAAATTTTCAGACAACTGCTTCTCTAGAGTGGAAAAGGAAATGATTGGAGGACTCCTCCTTTGGTGTTAAAAGCTGGAGTTGGTGTTAAGAGGATCTTACACCTGTCATAACACCAATCCTGAAATAGGGTTGGTGCTTGCATTTTACATCACTTGATGAGTGATCATGAATGTGATTGATCAACATTCAGTGTCAAGCAGCCTGGTTCATGTTCATAATACGAATTCCATCTGTGCACCCTTCACTTACATGTAGAAGTAACAGCTTATTTTGTAATCTCTTGTATGTCAAGGAAATGTTGCCCCCCCCCCCCCCCCCCGGCAGATTTTGGTAGGCAAAAATTCAAACATGTTAATAATACAATCCCCATACACCCCTCTTGTGTTTCGAAGGGGAAGTTCACCTTGACAAAAAGTTTAATGTACAAATAGCAGTAAAGATAATAAATATTGATGAAAAGTCATTAGAATTTTAAGCTTTTGATTTGTGACATCCCATGCATGCTTCATGTGTATCATGAATTTAACAAATCACTGAAATGTGAACTGAAGATGGTTATATTGTACCTTCAGTATATCAACCAACATATTATTTCACACTTGCTCCTGAAAGAAAATCATTTTTAGTCATTTTTAGTCATCATGAACCATTAAAAAAATGAAATTTATGCATTTTATATTAAAAATAATTTTTATATTAAAATTTTAATATTAAAAAAAACATTTGAGGCAGCTGCCAATTTATGACATCACAAATCAAAAATTTAGAATTCTGATAACTTTATTAATCTTTGACAGATTTTCCTCAAACCTTCGTGAATATTTCTTTTTATTTTCTGCTATTTTTACAACAAACTTTTTGTCAGGGTGAACTTCTCCTTTAAAATGTTATTCAGCCCTGACCCACGCTTGGCAAAAATTTGCAGATGTTCTGAACAGATGCTTGAAATTTTCTCTCTAAACAAACATTTTGTTTGTTGAATTTACATTTACCATCTTCTACATCAGTTTCATTTCCCCTTTCCCCCTCTTTCTGTTTACAGAATCATCCCAGGATATCTGTTTCAATGTGAGCTTCTTGGAAAAGCAATAATAGAGCAAAAAGTCTGAAGTAGTGTATGTCTCTTACTGGTAATTGCTCACCTCACAAAGTACCCCAGCTATAATAGAGAACCCTAGCAAGGAAATCGCCTCCTCTAAAAGTAGAAATATGACCAAATGACATGAAGAGTGTGTTTGCTAACACTCTCAAGTGATTATGGAAAGTGTTTCCCAGAAACGCCAAGGACCCTGGCTGTACTTTATCTTGTCTGCATATCTTGCTATGTCTGTCTGTCTGTCCATCTGTCCCTAATATATTCAGCAACGAATATCGTCTGTGTGTACATCAGAATGTAAATGGTCCTTCAGTACTGGTATTGCATTTGTAAACTGTTTTGGGAACAAAAAAAAATGTCTTCTTTATTTGTATAATCATTAATTGAAGTAACACATGCTTCTGCTAGGGTGAAAATAATTAGCTGATAGTGATACTCATAATTCACAATTTTCTTTTCAAGATAAGGTTAAAGGGATGGTCCGGGCTGAAAATATTTATATCTAAAGAAATAGAGTAAAATTCACAGAGCAAAATGCTAAAAAATTTCATCAAAATCGGATAACAAATAACACAGTTATTGAATTTTAAAGTTTATCAATATTTTGTGAAAACAGTTATATGCACATCGTCATGAATATTCATTAGGTGGGCTGATGATGTCACATACCCACTTTCCTTTTCTTATGTTATTGCTTTAAATCATAAATGTTTCTTTTTTTTCATTCATTTGTAAATGATGTCTCCATTATGATGAAGTAAGTTGCAGCAATAACTAATGCACTTAATCAGTTGTCAATCTAATTGTTTTAGATCTTGGTAGAAAAGATTTGAATAAACCTAATTTCATATAATAAAATACAAAATAATAAGTGGGGATGTTACATCAGACCAACTAATGAATATTTATAAAGACATGTATAGAACTATTTAACCAGAATAATTTTTTTCTAGTTTTTATTTTGTGATATTGCAGATGAGCAGCCCCCTCGATCCATATCATGTTGTTTGATATAATTTTTTTATGCTTTTTTTTTCAAATGAAAGTGATTTTATCAGTGAGGGTGTTATGATATCAGATGTATTATTTCTTACATGTGAAAAATGTTATTTGTCACATTCCAATAAAAGTTTGTAATTTATGGAATTAATATTTTGTGAAGTGTGGGGGAGCTGCACACATGTCATATGATTTTACAAATTAGTAATTTAAAAGATTCATAACTCTTTTATTAAAAGATTCATAACTCCTTTATATTTTGATTGATTTTGATCAGACCTTCACCAATAATTTATCTATTAATGAAGAACTTTCTTGCCCTTTAATGAAACCCTGAGATGAGGGATGGTTTGCCCCACCACTCCCCGAAAGAGACAATAAGTCACAATGATTGCTGTTATACAAAGTTGTAAGTGCGATGAGCTTTTTCTGTTAATTTTTGTTTGAATAATGATAATAATATGCTACATTCATGTAGTGCTTAATACAATGTTTCTAAGCACTGCATACTATTACCAAAGCTCCTTGCTATTACTCCTGCTTTAGCACGGCTATACTTATCAGGCGCTCAAGCATTCAAGAAATTTCTTCCCACCAGGTACACATTTAGAGTGGCAAATATAGATAAACACCTTGCCAAAGGATGCGAGCGCTGCAGTGGGATTTGAATCCCGCACCGTGTGATTCAAAGTCCAGAGACTTATCCACTGAGCCACAACATCTCTCGAATATAGTAGAACCTAGCCTGGGACAGTAGTGATCTCAATCTATATCTAGATAACTCACTCCAATGCATACCATAAATTGCTTTGATATTCATAATGAGTAGTCTCTGGTCCATGTATCTCCCTAATCATGAGCTAATGCTATTAGTGGTGTTTCTTAGAAACAGCTCAGTGACCCTGGGAGCTGGGCTCTTTTTAATGGTAGAATAACAATGATGATCAATGATGATGGTGATAATAATAATAATAGTAGTAGTATAGTAGTAATGATAATAATGATAAGAATAATAATGATAATAACAATAATAATAATAAAAGTAATAATAGTAATTATAAAACCCAGATGGCCATTATAAAAACATTTCCATCACCTATTGAGGGGGGGGGATGCAAGGCCTAATCCATTGCAGCCAGTTCTTTTTTGTTGTCAAAGTACTTATTAAAAAAGTGCACAGTAACTTCTATGTACTTTTCGATGACATCATGTAGCTGCAAAATTGATTGGCTAAATTTTGCATAAATTCTAGACAGTCTGGAGTGTGGTTTGAAGCCACTGCTTGACCTAGGTGTAGCTGGTTTTTTGTGTCTTTTCTTCTCAAATTCTAAGGTAGTCTGCTTCTGGGAAAAATGTCTAGCTCTACCCCTTATTGCCCCCAACTATTTAGCTCACCACATGAAAAACCACTTTTGTTCACATTAATCTGAAAATCATCTGTATGTACAAATGATTTCCCAAAGCTTAGTCTTTCAATGCTCTATGTGAGTCTGTTATGTCTGTTCACATTATTGGAGTTAGATAAGCCCTATGCATTAACCACAGTCTAGTGGCAATGTGAAAGTGTCGTTAGGGCCGTCTGCACCATCCCGAGTTTTTCAAATAAGCATACTATTTCTGATCAGGCAAATTATCCCGATCTGAACAATCTCGAGAATATTTGTAATGGAGACGCAATTATCGCGCTAGTTTGTAGGATTAATCTCAAGATTGCAATCCCAAGTCAACTTGGGATTATTTTCAAAATAGCACGCTATTTTACGAATTATTGCGCTAATTCGCAGGTGCAGATGCACTTATTATTTATTCACGGCATCAGACCATTATGCATCAATGTCTCGCTCGAGCAGGAATTGCTCTTCTTGTGATGGTGGAGATGGGGTTTCTTAAATCTCGAGATTAATCGCGAAGAGGGTCGATCGTGCTAAAAGCTCGAGATTGAGCAAACTCGGGATGGTGCAGCACTGCCTTTTGTGTATTAGAAGGGTCCATGCTTATAGGCATAAGTCATTTATTTGTCAGGGAATTGTTAGTTAGAATGGGGTCTGAATTTTCAGTCTGTCTTTGTAAGTAAATGCCTTCTTCAAATATGGGAAAAATAAGTTAAAGTAAAATTCCAGTAGTTGCAGTTAACACTGATTTCATGAGAAAGTCTGTATATAAAACAAGGCTTAATTGCCAGTATATCATCGAGGATCTAGATCTGATACAGTTACATTAACTGGACTTTGTGAAATCTTGAAATCTACGCTGAAAAATGTTCACACCGAAAATCCCCAACACAGATAAGCGCACGTGGGACAAAGTATAATTATTGCTTAGGGCGTCGGGCCCGACGCCCTACCCAAATCCCGTGCTTATTTGCTGATTTCTCAGCAATTACACAATTTCTTCCAGAATCCTTTGGCACATGCTTTTTATTTATACAAACAGACACTTTAGTGGTCATTTCATTGGATTCTGTACGAACTCATTTTGATATCGTTACCAAAACTAGCATTTACCTTTAAAGTAAACTAGAGGATTTTTAAATTTAGTTTTGGACTCAATTCACTGGTTTGTAAGATGGGATGATGATCTGGCAACCGTGAGTGTGAAGTTGTCATTGGATGGTGTAATTTCTCCTGGATGATCTACTTTACTGGATGATTTCATTCTTTTGTAATGGACAGTTTTCTGAATGCCAGATAGTATGTTAATCTGTTTTAAATCAATCCTATTTATAAAGCTCCCCACCCATTTCACTCCAATTCCTTCATGGTCTTCTCTGTGAAGACAAATCATAAGCAAACAGACTATAAGCAAGTATTTCGAACTTAAAATTAACTTGTTTTCTTGTTTCTCTTCTTTCTTGCGACTAAATAGACAATTTGTAAGATTGATTACACTTTAGGGATTTGTGCCTGTGTCTTGTATTAAGGTGGACTCACTAAATTCTGAAAATTTCAAAATATCTTCACCGCCCACAGTTAACAAATATACCAATTCAAAATAATTTTTTGATATTTTGTGTTGACAAGAGATAGCATGAAATGAGTGTTTGTTTGTTTTTGCATACCCTAGCAAGCAGACAGCTCTTTCATATACCTGTCTCTATCCCTAATCTTTCTCGCAGCTCACCCTGACCAGGAATCTATTCATTATTTCTTTCCATGAATCCTATTGAATATGCACTAGACTATTGATTATTTTTTATGTTGTCAATTATACTCCTCATTGATGTTGTATAATAGCCTTTTTATAATGCAGTTACTCTCTCAAGGTACGTAACTACATCTTTTGTTCTGTGTTTTCCATTACTCTCTTTCTCAGCTATGATCCAAACCTTTTAGGGGGACAGACAAAGTTAAAGTGGGGGAAACAAGTTGTAAAAAGCTGCAGCAAGCAGATAATTTGACTTTTTTTTACT
The DNA here is from genome assembly GCF_018143015.1 of Lytechinus variegatus. NCBI lineage: Eukaryota > Metazoa > Echinodermata > Echinoidea > Temnopleuroida > Toxopneustidae > Lytechinus > Lytechinus variegatus. The sequence continues at coordinate 22,476,326 of NC_054749.1, forward strand.
ACAAAACCTAATTTTGTGTTGGATTTGGAGCTTTTGGACACAATACAGGGGCTGCAGACGGTTCTGAAAGTGGGGGGGGGGGGGGGGCTGACCATGCCAAAAATAATAATCAGATGGTAATTTCTATAGTTTTGTACACGGTTTTGGAAAAAAAAGTTTCTGCAGCTCCTTGAATATTCAAACAATAATATCATATTTCCACTTCTCCCTCCTTTCCTTTTTGCCTCTTTTTTCTTGGTCATGAAAATTTTGCAGGGTTCATGCCCACCCCCCATCTTTACACCCGTGCTTTGAAAGATGATCCTGATATTTGATTGAATGCATTTGTGCCTTTTATGTTTATTTTACGTGTCATAGTCTTCATATTTTATCTGCCAATATCATCCCACAGATATATTGCTTCCATAAACTGAAAATTTTGAAATTCCAAACAGAATTTGATTGAACTTCCCCAATTCATTTTGGCAAACAGTTTATGTGGTTAAAAATGATGTGAAAAGCAGACAGACTCTGAAGAAAATTTCAAAGTATTTTCCGTTCATGTTTCCATTATGTGTTGCAGGACTAGGATTTCCTATATATGTTTTTTTTTCAATTCTGAGAAAACAGTGTCCTGATTCTGACTTGTTAATATGTCAATGTTTTCTAAATTTTCATATTATTGTCTCAGATCACAAACAAATGATAGTTTTTATTGGGTATTTTGTTTGGGGTGGGAGGTTAAAAAGTTTGGAAGCTTTATGTAAAGAACTGTTCTTGCTATTAGTATTTCTTTGATACTTGGTAAAACAAATGTATGGAACCCACATCTGGCATTGCATTTTCCCCAAAATAAATACAAGACATACTTGATGAATTCATTGATATCACCCTCAAAAAAATATACACACATCTTGCCTACAGAATTATAAACATTTTGAATAATGTGATAGTATATTGGACAATTTGTAACAACCGGTGGATATGAAATTATATTTCCTCTTGTAGTGCAATTCAATAAACAACAATCATTTCCACGAAAAACTTATTTTAAAAGAGCCAGATATGTCTCCTGTGCACAGTGATTGTAACCAGCTAAATCATATCAAGGGAATTAGATCTAAATTTTACCTGCCTTAGCCTAATTACCCACCAAGGATTTGCACCATTTGGAATTCCTTGAATCAAATCAGATCAGCGGCCTTTATTTTCAGTCAATATATCCCTCAGTTCCATTTCAGTAGAATTAATTTATCTTTTTCCTGATAAACAAAACTCATCTCAGTATTGACGGATGATTTTCCCTTTATACCTCCATGATAGGATATTGCATTTGTTATATCTTGTGCACTGATTAAGGCCACTGTACACCTTACGACTTTTCTACAATCCAATTTTGGAACAAATCACATTTTGCTCATTTTCTGAAGATGTGCATTAAAAGTATCTTTTAGTTTGTGATTCGAATTAGGTTTGGATGATCGCAAGCTTTTATTTTTTCTATATGGATGATGCTATATGAATGCCCATTATTATTATTATTTTGGGGTAAAGGCTAAATTAGTTTTAAATCATAGCAAATTGTGCGAATGCTATGACGTCATTACGTCACGACAATTAAAGTTGTTTTTAATTCTAATAAGGTTGATAGTATAATCACAGATTTCAAAATAAGTATGGCAGGGCTGGGAAACTGAGACGTCTTGTAACGGGGGTCTTTTGCAAGCGGGGCTGGGCGGCTTCTGAACCGAACTTTTGTCATTCGGAGTAACTTGAGAACTGAAAATTAGGTCTGAAAAAGGGGATGGGACGTATTATGATATCTTGGTGTCCGTCCTTTAACTTTTCCTTGTAAATGTGATATAAACTTCAGTTTGACTTAACCAAGGCTCATACAATTTGGTGTGTATGTTACTAGCATGAATCCCAGGAAGCTTATTGATTTTGAGGTCAAAAGGTTAAAGATCAAGGTCACAATGACATGTTTTCATTGTACCCTTTTGAAAATCCTTGTCAATGCAATAACTTTAGTTGAACTGAACCTAGGTTTATATAATTTAGTGTGTATGATACCATGGACCTATTACGGATAATAACAATAGGTCCATGATGATACTAGCATAGATCTCAGCGATTCTATTGATTTTGAGGTCAGAAGGTCAAAGGTGAAGTCTCCACCTTCCACTTTTTGTGCTTGACCAATAACTCTATTTTCCACATTACAGGTGGGCGTATTATGTGCTCGGCTTAGCGACACTCTTATTTACAATAACTTACATTATAATTTGATTGTTCGAAAGTTTATGTGTGTGGTAACACCATCTTGTGTGTGTTATTTAAAATATACTTGGTAAGGTTTTATCCTTTTATCATATCACAATGCTTCCTTGTTGAGAAGATATTACAGGATGTCCTCATCGACAATGTTTATTCAAAATCATGCAAGTTCTTGTTTTCTCGACAATCTATGCCATCTCTATATAGCTATCATTCTTGACTTCTCTTTAGGAATCTCTTAATTGATCTGGCCTGATTCAGTGCCAACATTGATGATTATCTAAGCAATGATCCGTAATTATCTTTCTCAGAAAAACAAGGCTCTTTACTGTAAGTCTTTCCGATTGCCAGCCCCTGGTAATCCCTTGCAAATAATATCAAAAGCGTAAATGCAAGAAAATGAATAAAATGAATTATTCCAAGAGCTTCAATCAGCTCTGATGGGTATTGGGGAGGATTTCTTTTTCTTTTTTCTCTCCACTTGTGTAATATGCAGCAAGTGGATTGTGATGGATTTTCTAGGAATCGCGCCTGTTCAGTGGTTTTTACATCCGATTATCAAAGAAAATGGATGATTAATTCCTCGCATTTGCAAAGGGGCTGCTTGAATTAAGAGCAAAATTTGCTCTGCTAGGATACTATTTCAAGAACTGTAACCTCTTCAGTCATTTTATTATAGCTTTACAACTTTATAACATTTTCAATCTGTTACCTTTGTGGAGAAAACAAAATTCTTCCTTTATCTTGCCATCAGGGCACCACCTCGACTAAGAGGCCGTCCTCATTTCGCTTTCTAAAATTAGTTTACTGGAAGCCGATTTAGGAAACCAGTTTGGAAGATCGCTTTGCTAGTGTTCCCACTTGATAACACAAAAATGGTTTTCTAAATCACTTCACGTAAAGCGATCTTGTTGCTTTGGAAACGCTCTCAGTGGGATGACACGTTTCGCGTGAAATCCGAAACCGCAGCATTGGCATTCTTCACCTGTCGTGTGGAGTAGTGCGCTCAAAATGTGCGAAGCTCACTTCCCGAAGAACGATTGTGTCCTCACTTACGTTAAAACCAGTTTAACGAGGCAAAGCGATCTTGAAAACTACATCGCGAGGTGGTTTTCCAAATTTAAGAACGTAGTGAGAACAGCCTCTAATTCTCGTTTGACTTACCAAGAAATTGAAAATCACAAAACTTGCACGAAGACACCTGGGATTCCTTGAAAAATAGGAGAGGCTGGAATGTAAATAGACTGGGTGATATATACCGTGTTTACACATTGACTCGGCTCGGGTATTGAATCCGCGAGCCGGGTTGAAAACTGCGAAGAAGGGATCAGAGATCGCGTTTATACGTACATTTAAAAAGACGAGTTCAACACGGCTCGCGGATCTCGAACGGAAGAAGAATTATGACGTCACAAATTAAACGCGGGAAATTCACCGCCGGAATCGAATCTTGTCCGTGCGAACAACAATAATGCCAAAAGTGAAAGCGCGCGCAGTGACCTGGTCAAGAGAGTTCGACACGGCTTTGTGTTTACACACGAAAAAATTGCCGAGTCTGACTCGGCTCGCGGGTTGAAACCTACGATTTTGGCGGATCAAAAAAGCCGTGTTCGACACGGCTCGCGGATCACACTGATCGCTTTTACACAGCATAAAATTGCAGTGTTGAGCACGGCTCGAGTGTCGAACCCCCGAGCCGTGTCACTGTGTAAACACGGTAATAGGCATATTTATTTGTAGGTATAAGGTACAAATGGATTAGATGGATGTGGACAATGACATGACAGGTATGAACCATTTCAGCAAAATCTATTTGCTTGGATTTAACTAAGCCCTCAAAAAATATTTCTCTGCATTTGCTAAAGGCCTGGTCACACCGCCCGAGCGTTGTTGGAGCGGTCGTGGAGCGGTAGGGAAAGAGGGTCGAATTTCGCTTTCAAAATTGGGGAATAAATCGAAAACAAAAATCAAAAACAAAAAAATAATCGAAATCGAAAATGGTGAACGGTAGCGAGTGGTGATGATTTTTTTCTCTCCGCTCCACTACCGCTCCAACAACGCTCGGGCGGTGTGACCATGCCTTAACCTGTTGCACTTGCCTATTGTAAACATACCTTGTAACATTACAGTTCTAACAGTTATATGCATTTAAACAACACTGGGTATTATGACTGCAGCTTTTTGAGATACACAAAAAGTGATATAAAAAAGAAAGTTAGTAGCCTTCATAACTTTTTTTTATTTTGACTGTGTGATCCCTGATTAATTTGCCCAGTTTCCAAGCACTTTTTTCTTTTTCTTTTTTTTGGGGGGGGAGCCTTATATTCATGTTGTTGACCTGTTTTATTCATCATTGATGTACAGATTTCATTTTGTGTTGTTGGTGATGATGCAGGGATCTCTGGTAATTTCAAATGCTGTGCAAAACTTCAATGTTGCTCAAGTATCCTTGAGTAGGATGCATTACCACTTCGTTTCCAGGTACCAACAGCCCTGCATGCTGGTCAAGTGTAACAACCTGGAGGCTCCCTTGTTTAAGTAGCATAGCAGGATTTGAACCTCAAACCTTTTGGTGTAAAGGAAGGAGACCCAACCACTTGACTGCATCCCTCTATAGTAGAAATGATGCATTGGGGGCTGGGTGAAGCACCAATAAAAAAAAGTAATAGTTGGAATTTGAGATATAAAGAGCCCTCTTATTCAATACAAAATCTTGCTTTGAAATGAGCAGATGTGGTAAAAATCGCCCAGTGTTTATATATTTATTTCATTAATCAATAACATTGGATAATATCAACATCAGCACCAATGTCATTTTAATTCTCAAATGTGAACAGGGTTTATTGACTGCACTGGAAGGAAGCAAACTATATTTTTAGTTTGAAGAGCACCCTCGTTTATTTACATTGCGTAAGCCTGATCAATGTGTATATTTATCAAACAAATAGAGCAGAAGAGTAGTTCCTAGAAAACCTTAAAACCCGAATGGTGGAAGCAAACATGGGTTGCTCTATTTTGAGATTGTTCTATTAGTTCTCTATCCTCTGTCCTCTTGAAGAGGTAATGAGTGCTTGTGATTCAGCAAGAAGGATTTCTTTTTTTAAAAGGGAATATAGGGCCATCTGCACCATCCCGAGTTTTCAAATTAGCGCGCTATTTCTGATCTGGCAAATTATCCCGATCTGAACAATCTCAAGATTATTTGCAATGGAGACGCAATTATCGCACTAGTTCGTAGGATTAATCTCGAGATTGTAATCCCAAGTAAACTTGGGATTGTTTGCAAAATAGCACGCTATTTTACGAATTATCGCGCTAATTCGTAGGTGCAGATGCACTTATTATGTATTCACGGCATCAGACCATAATGCATCAATGTCTCGCCTTGCTCGAGCAGGAATCGCTCTTGCGATGGTGGAGACGGGGTTTCTTGAATCTTGAGATTAATCGCGAAGAGGGCCGATCGGGCTAAAATCTCGAGCAAACTCGGGATGGTGCTGCACCGCCTTATGAGACCCCACTCTCATCTACTTCCTTAAACTAGTTTTAATTGTGGAAACCATTTTAACTTGCAATGAGAATGCTCAAACCAGCCTTGCCAGTGATCTTCCAAAACAGTATGGAAAGCCACTTTGCGATGTGGTTTTCAAGACTGCTTGGCCTCATTAAACTGGTTTAAGCGCAGATGAGGACACAGCCGTTCTTCAGGGATGGATCGTGTGCATGTTGGACATGCTAATCTGTGTAGAATGCCTATGCTGCTGTTTCGACTTTCTCAGCGAACATGTGACACTTCTGAGAGCGTACCTCAAGAGGCTGTTCTCACTACGTTCCTAAAACTAGTTTACTGGAAACTAGTTTAACGTGTAATGAGAATGTTCGAAGCAATCTTGGAAGCAATGTTTTAAATTGGTTCATAAAACCACCTCGCGATGCATTTTTCAAGATCGCTTTGCCTTGTTAAACTGGTTTTAATGTAAGTGAGGACACAACCGTTCTTCGTTAATTTTGAGCGCGCTACTCCACACGACAGGTGTAGAATGCCTATGCTGCGGTTTCGGGTTTCGCGCGAAGCATGTCATCCCACTGAGAGTATATCCATAGCAACAAGATTGCTTTACGTGAAATGATTTTGAAAATCACTTTCGTGTTATCAAGTGGGAACGCTAGCAAAGTGGTCTTCCAAAGTGGTTTCCTGAATTGGCTTCCAGTAAACTAGATTTAGGAAGCGTAATGAGAATGGCCTCATAGATACAAGACCAGTTTACATGAAGTTCTGGAAACAAGTTCAAGAGATCCTGATAAGGATGCTAGTGATTTGATTTTTCGAAACTGGTTTAAGGAAAACCAAAATTTTAATTGAAAACAAGGTCTTTAACACTCTGATTCATTTTGGTATTATTATGCCATTGATAAAAACAATTTAAAAAGTGCATTAAATATTGGTATATTGATATAGGATATGTAAAATATAGTGTAGAACTATTGGAAATAGGAGTACATTGGAATAGAAAATAAAGCAACAAAACCTCCCTGATCTTAAATGCAAATAAAAAAAATTGCCCCAATTTTTTTTCTTGCATATACTTGTCATCAGGTCCATGAATGATCACATTATTCAAATTTTGCAAGAAATGTCTTTGATGTTTCTACTCGCATTTGAAAACTCTCCAAACTCTCATGTTTTACGTCAGATGTCCAAGGGGCAGATTGTATCTCCTGTCATTACGATATTTTATATTGATGATTATAATGATCATGGTGATCATGATTACAAAACATTTATTTTCTATCGCAGTACAAACATGTTTTGGATTAAAACATCTATTACTAACTATAAAGTTGATATTTCAGCAGATGTCTCTTAAAGGACAAGTCCACCCCAACACAAAGTTGACTTCGAATAAAAAGAGAAATATCCAACAAACATAACACTGAAAATTTCATCAAAATCGGATGTAAAATAAGAAAGTTATGACATTTTAATTTTCGCTTAATTTCACAAAACAGTTATATGCACATCCCGGTCCATATGCAAATGAGGGAACTGATGACATCACTCACTATTTCTTTTGTATTTTATTATATGAAATATGACACATTGAATATTCTAATTTTCTCATTGTCCTGTGAAATAAAGTTTTATTTCTGCCTGAACTTGTGGAATTATCATTGTTAAACACTTTATAGTTCAGTCAAGTTGGTCTTTTTTGTCAAATCTGTAAAAATAAAAATATTGTATAATTCAAACAATAGAAAAGAAAAGATATAGTGAGTGGATGACATCTATTCTCTCATTTGCATGTGACTAAATTGTGCATAAACTGTTTTGTGAAAAATAAGCAAAACTTTAAAATGTCATAACTTTCCTATTTTACATTCGATTTTGATGAAATTTTTAGCATAATGCTTGTCTGATTTTTCTCTATGGATCCAAATCAACATTTTTCTGAGGTGGACTTGACCTTTAAGGACACATCTGAAAGGTTCAATTTATAGAAACTGACTGAAGAATGTAAAGAAGATTGATCCAAAGACCATGATCACCGACTGCAAAAGAATTTGAAACATTTGAATTTGATATAATAAAGTGTAGCATCAGTTGCTTCATTTCCATCAATGTTTATTTTGATAAACACCTTCACCTCGCGCCCAGTTATTCAATCATGAACCAGTTTGATTTTCACCTTTCAATTGATATATAGTCTTTGCTATCAACCTGTGGTGATGGGCCTTTCATGAAACACCCTGTCTGTGATTTCCACAGCCAAGTTTGCTGTCAACCAATCAGGAGCAGAGATTTCTGAAGCTTTTAACAGTTGTCTGTGAAATCACTGACAAATCTCCTCGTGAAACACACCCAGGTGTGACTGAGATTGGTGTGGTGTTGAAGCAAGCAGGGCAAGAATTTGACCTTTTCAAGCGAAATTAGTTAATCAATGACCTTTTAGATTTGGTTTGGAAGCTACTGATCTCATATATTCTCCCTTGCTTTGATCAATTCAATCTCTGCTAACATTTTTTAATCCTTGCTAATCCATGCTTCATCAGCTGCTAGATGATCTGCTAATTCACAGAATTGGACGATATCGTACTATTTTTAGATGTATCCTGACGTCAAGCTAGTTTGCTTCTTGTATGTGTTGTCTTTCACATCAGCCTGTTTTGAATGAAAAGAAAGTGAACACTGAATTTGCTCATTCCATTTTTTCGTCTTGCCCACCAGAGCTGAGGTGAAGGCGAGACTTTTAGACTTAGGGATCCAAATCCCGTTCGTCGTCCGTCCATCACAAACCTTATGACACATAACTCCAGAACCTTAAGTCACTTTTCAACCAAACTTGGATGGTAGATGTTATGCTGCAGTCGGAGGTCACATGATAATGTCAAAGGTCATTTTCAGGATAACGTTAAAGTTTACATGCAAGACTCACCTAACTCCGCAACCGTAAGTCACTTTTCAGCCAAACTTGGATGGTAAATATGTTTAGGCAGCCTGCATGTTATGCTGCAGTCGGAGGTCACATAGTAAGGTCAAAGGTCATTTTCAGGTCAACGTCTAAGTTTACGTGCAAGACTCTTATTACAAGTGTTATTCGATCCCGGTCATTTCACAATGAACTTTCGATACAATTCTGTTGCGTACACTAGCAAATCACAATATTTCTGGTTATTTTCATAAGTGGGCGAGACACAAAATTGCCTTTTGCCTTGTAGATGGCAGATTAAAAACAATGGAAACTTGACTTGACTTGCATAAAATTGAATAAATTCAAAGTAAGATAACTTCAGAGAATTATGTTGCACACTTTTCATACAACAGAGATATGCATGCACTCTAAATTCCAAGGATTTAGAATAAATCCAAATTGGCTGTGACTGGTGACCAGCCAATTTTTCCATTATACTTTCTCAAAGCCTGGTATATTTGTATGCTATGCAGAGTTATATATCTATAAGATATGCGTTTTTCCATATTGGCATTATCATTAACAAAGTCATCATTTTTCTTAGAACTAACACTTCAAATTGGTAATACAAAACATAAATTACAAACCTTTGTCTACATGGAATATTTGATTAATAGTAGATGAATACTGTAATCTTTCATCATATCAGTAATCTTATACTTTACTTGCATGAATTTTCATTGCTGACAATACAAGTGTTTCTATTTTAATTGTGCAAACTCATAAGTGGTTTTTAGAGATTTATCTTAACCATTCGGTTTCATAACTCCCAATTCAAACATTATTCCACACAGTAGGTTATCGCAAAATAAATATGCCCCAAAACTTGAAGAGGCATCATTTGCTATAGATGATTTGAACTTTGAAACATTTTTAGGACAATCAATCTGTTGTCATCTCTGCTTTTTGCATGAATTAATGTTTATTTGTACTCTATTGTGTAGATTTTGTTGATAACTGACTACAGAGTGATAAAATCACAATTTGGACTATATTTGATTTCAGATAATATGAAACATTGTTTTGCAGGGGTCAACTTGAGGAAAACTTACAGACTACATTCTATATTATTTTTCAATCTTGTGTAATGCGAGTTAGGCCTTAATAATAATAAAAATAAATGGAGTTCTTTGAAAGATTTGATAAACATTTACTGATAATTTCCATTGAGTACCAGACAATTTTTTTTTATATAGAAACATGGTCCTCTAGTGCTTATGTTTTAGACAATGAATGTAAAAGTAACAAATCTGTATATGAAAAATTTGGGGGCTTTATACTCCTTTTATATTTCTAAAAATGTATTTAGGTGCTATTCTAATGTGAAAACTGACAAAGTTTGTATTCTTAATATTATTTGTTCTGCTTTCTGGATTATTTTGTCAGTTATCAAACTGCAAAGAAGGAAATGTGATCCAAAAAGAAAGGAATATTGTTAAACTGGGCCTAGTCGGAAATACAAATTGGGTGATCTAGATCTCTGGCCTCAGATCTTGATTTTTTTTTTTGGTGAGTATACAAAGACTGGAGTTCGAGCAAGTGCACTCTACTCACAAACCAGACTATCAAGGCCTTTTAAAGTGATTGGTTAACATTGGTTTGACTTTAAAAAAATCTGAGCTAGAAGGTCACACTTGTCACCTGTGTCTGTGATATGTTACAAAAATGAAGCCCAGAAAAATTGCGTTCGAAAATCATTATTTAGTGCTTCAAAAATTGCAATATAAAGTGACCGGAAACACAATCTTAATTTCATCCCATACACTTATGTGCACTATTTAGGTGTCTACAAGACGCCTATTTACAAAATCGGGGTTTGCCTTTTATTTTTATCTTTTCATTCTTAATAATGGTTGTTTTCAGGGTTTATTAGTTCTAATACATGCACTTGTACACATGTTTCATCTGGGTTTGAGAATTTTTTAAATCAGCTGCTCACAAAGTTAAACAATACCTTTAAAGTAAAGGGGAAAAGGTGACCTATGTTATTCAGATTGTGGAGCCTGCACCTTTATGGTTTCTCGTTTCTCTTTTCCAAGAATCCACTCACCTGGATCTTTAGGTGGTTTCAGACCGCCTTGAAGTTCATCAGTTCCAGGTATTTTCTGATCGGGAAACTTACCCCGATCAGAATGTACCAGGTATTTTGGTAATGTGAAAGCAAACTACGCGTAATTTCCCCGATAGAAAATACCCGGTAAATAGGTACTTGGTGAAATTACGAGAACTTTCATGTTTTTTTTTCCAAGGTTGCAGGTATTTTGGCAATGTGAAAGCAACTTATGGGAACTTTTAGCCGAGCATGTCGTTGGGCGCGGGCGCCGTGGGTGGCTGCTGGGCTAATGATTTTGAATCTCGTGCCTTGCCTGCTTATCAGACCATACTGTGCATGCTCGTAACTTCAGGAACTTATCCCGAAGGGTATGTTATGGGGCGTTGTGAATGCAGGAGTAATTAATAGCCTAAAAAGGTTCTCGTAACAGGGATTCTTATGATTGAGGCGGTTTGAAACCACCTATATTAACCACATTTTCATTCTCCCCTTCTCACCTTGTCTCCCTTAGGGCCAAATCAGGAGGGGGTCCCTCTGCCACTGGCACCACCCAGCAGGCCCCACCCCAAAGTCATCAAGGACCCAAGGACCCCCAGCAAGGCACCAGGTCAAAAGGTCAATTAGACAGCCACCTTGGAGGTGAGTGCATGAGTAGGACAATTCTACAATCGAAATTCAGACCTTTTCCCCACATTTTCACCCCCCCCCCCCAATATGTGACTCAGAAAAAATTGCCAGCTCAATATTTTTAGCATTTATTTAGCTATCCGGTATTTATTGATTGTGAAGTAGTTAAAGAAATTTGTAAAAACCAAAGGTTTTCTTGAGAAAAAAAATGGCAAAACTGGTGTAAAAAATGTGCATTGGGCTTTTAGGGTGTAAAAGCAATGAAAGTGAAGAAAAGGGAAATGATTTTGTAAATTAAAATCAATGGAGACAGGTAGGCCTATGTTTCTCTGGAGTTTTTTCAATGGTGTTTTTTCCCCTACTTGTCTTTGTTCTTATGAGGTTTGAAATGTACACAGACAGCACAAGTAAACGTAAATTGGTATCATTTTGACCCCCCCCCCAAAAAAAAACACTCCAACCCATTTTTGTGTTAAAAGCTTGTGGTTGGCGTTGCATGTGTGTACAAAGGGTTGGTAAAGCACCCCCACCCCATGTAATTTATTCTGTTGTTTTTGTTTTCTTAAAAAATTGTTGAAGTTATAGGATATGATGCTTAGTTCAGTTGTCTATAATTTTCTAAGCTAGCTTCCTTATATACCCCATTAAAAACAGTTTCTTTAAAACAGAAGGTCAATATTGCCTTGAAATATTCTTTAAAAAATGATCTTCTTAATTAAGTCTTACCTTTTACATTTACAATTTTTTTATTTTCTGTTATTTTTCCCCCTCTGGTTTCTTTTTCTGTCTTTTCTTTCTATGCATAGTGCAGTAATTGATATGTAGATCTTCTTTGAATTCTCCTACCTCTGGAAAGCTATCTGGTAACACTTATTTTTCAATGATTCTTCATTTTTCTTTCGTAGTAGAGATATTCTTGATTTGGAATGCATTTATTTATTAGTGTTAAGGGGGCATCCAACCGGATTTAAAATATAAAGTAAATTCAGAGAAATTATTAGGCCTATGTAAAGCAAAGTTAGCTAGGTGAGATTTTGTCTGTTTTCCATAAGATATTTATTTCAAAAAAGAAAGTTACAGTACCCCCCCCCTTGAAAAGAAATCACTCTTGCTTGTTTTTAGTCATATGTGTAATAATGCAATCCTTTTCTTGCCCCTTTTTATTTAGGGTAGACATTTCCTTTGAGCCTGCACTCTTAATGTTAAAAAGGAATTTGTAAGAAAACACTTGAACCTTGAAAATGTTTTCTGCTTGTACAATAAATACTAAATTATTGCCCCTTTCAATCATTTGATTAGATTTTAAAGCATTTCTTAAATCTTTTATAAATATTCCATAATTTACATTATATTGAACTCTTATTCTAAAAACTTAAAGGGGTCTAGATTTTTAAGATATTTTGAATATGAATATTACATTTACCTATCAGCCTCCATGATGTATCTCTTTACACACATCATGTTTTAAGATGATCTTTCATTAATTTATCTTACAATTCAAACATTGATATTGAAAAGATTTACCAAAACTTGATCTAATTATTTTTTTTTGTTCAACTTATTTATAAACTTGACTCATTGATGATAATAGCCATTGCATGAGAATGCAGACATCTTGCATGATAGCTGTTGATTGATGTAGCCTCCCATTGCTCACATGTTATTCTATTTCCATCTGATATCTTATTATACACCTTTATTTACTACACTGCGCTATACTTACCTATACCATCTCATCAAATTGCTATTCGTTACCCTGACTCGAATAGCCACCGGTAAAAACTCCCCGAAAGAGGCTAACTGCAATCAGATAGCCTGGGAAACCCGTCACGGGACGAGACCCATAAAACCCCCTCGCCACATATAAGCCTCCTCTTTCGTTACCGCGACGTCGTTGAGTACACTCGAAACGTTTAGCCACCGCGCAATTTTTTTTATGAATCACGATGTCTGAAGAAATAACTGAAATAAACATTATTATTTTCCAACCCTAAAGATCTCAATAAAAAGGGGAGATCAACTCGGTCAAGATAAAGCCGAGGGCCATTATCTCGGTCAAGACAAAGCCGAGAAATAATAACAGCACGATGATAAGGCGGCCAAGATAAAGCCGAAGAATAAGAAGTCTAACACTTATAACCCGGCCAAGACAACGCCGGCAAATGACACTACACAATCAGACACCCAGCCCCTTAGGCGGGAGGTAGACAAGGGTACGGATAAATCGGAAGAGGCTGTTTACACTCCTTCCGATCGGGGTAACTCCTCATCAAAGAGTATAGGGCGGGCAAGAAGAAGCCTCGCGATGACCACTCGTGTTCTAATGACAATCAGGCTCGAGTTAACGACCCACTACAACCCCTATATTTTATAAGAAGCTTCGACTGGCCCGGGATTGTGACCGGTCAGTCCATTCATTGCCAGACCCCGCCGAGACGGGTCATCATCAGTTATCTATAGTACAGTCCACCAGGTTGGTGTATCATCGTACTTGTAGAATTGTGCAGGAGTTCATGCAGTGCTGTGGAATTAAGATCTATTCTACGTACATGCGGTCTAAAATAATAATAATTAAGAGAAATTATTAACAATTGTAGTAGTTGGATCTTGGAAGCCTTGCAGGCGATCCTCCCCCATCGGGTGCTGCAATCGACCCATCCCGACCCCTAGCCGCCCGAGACAATGAGCTAATGAAAACTCGACTCATTCTAGACCATAATTCAATGCTCTAGACGTAGAGAGAGAGGCCTAGATCGCCTCATACAGATCGCGGAGTTGGGGCTAATGATAACTCGCCTCGTACTAGCCGTAGATAATAGTTTTCCATCGTGGGAGAATCTGATTCGGAATTCGATTACCACCGACCCAATTCATTAGAAGAGATTGGGGGCGATTTCCCCCAACAATTTCTTATACACTGTAAAAAAAAAAAAAAAAAAAAAAAACGTGATTTTACAGAAAATAAACAGAAGATTATGCAGAAAACAATAACAGAATCATTCTGTAAATTCATTAAACAGGAACCTTTCTGCAATTCAACAGAACAGACTCTGCTGCAGGAACTTCTTTTATTTTAAGGATAAATTTTCTAACAGTGTAGCAGCTCCTTGCATTCCCTGAAAGCTGCCCAGCAAATGGGATTCGATCGAAGAGATTCACCATTAGGGGTACGAGAGAGTTCTGGCTTACTCAAACGCGATACTCCGACTAGTGGGAACATGCCTTTTAAATACTGCCCTCATCTTCGGGCCGAAAACAGTATACCAGTAGCGTATACGTAGCAGCTAGCAGCGAATATGAGCGAGAGAGAAGTCAATCTTCCGCCTGAACTCGTCCGTCTGCGATCAAGATGGACGTTCCGTATATAGATCCTGCTTTCGGGACGTCCGCTCCCAGATAAGCAATACTCTCGGCTTATACCCATCAGTAAAGAAGTCTCGAACTTTATCGGTTTGCCGCTCAAGACTGAGGATTTTTTGTGCATCCCTTCGGCCCCGGACGTTGCTTTCCGTGTCGGGGATGCGGGAGCGAGGAAGACTAGATCGGGCCGTAACCCTCGCCGCGGCACTGGTTACCACTCAGCCGACTATCAGCTTACAGTTGCAGCGCTGGACGTGGCCGCCCGGAGCGGTATGGTTTTCGCGATGTACTAGGGGTATCTGATATCCGCTCGTAGTGAAGCTGAGCGGCTTGGACTGAGTCTCTACCAATGAAAAGAACTTATTGCTAGAGTCACAAAATCGCTGATCTCCAGTATGAGCAAGCAGCAATCAACACTGCTATGCACAAGGGCAAGGAGGGCTAAAGACTAGATGCTCTCAAGATGATTGAGAAAGGGGCAGCTACTGAGCTGGACTTCTCATTCTCAATAAGCTTCCTTGCGAAGGTAAGGACTTGTTTATGGACACTTTCAAGAAGCATTGCACAAGTCTTTTTCAGCCAACACCACAGCTGACAAGACATTTTATTAGCTCTCCTCGAGTAGACCTAGTCCGCCAGGCCCTAGTCCAGGGCCAGGCCCAGACCAGAGACCTCCATACGCTAGCTCTAGCTCCATACCCTAGACCTATAATGAACTTAAAGGGTCATCCCCCTCTTCCCTCGCTCTGGTAGCAACGCCAGGAATGAAAGGGGCCGCTGGGAAAGTCATAGGAATCCTCATGGTGGGGGACGGGGCCGCCAGGCGTTCTTTCAATGCACCAAATTCAGGGCCCCCACTCATAACCGGGACTTATGACAATCTAACACTAACCCTTCCCCACAAGCAGTAGGGAGAAGACTATTTCTTTGCCTTTACTTTTCATTATTTGAAATCTGTTCCAAGTCCACAGCAATATGTAATATTGAGGTGTTCATGTGCCAAAAAAAAAAAAAAAAAAACTACCCTTTCATATCAGAAGAACATAGAAAGGAGGAAATAGTGGTGATGGATGAGGTTGTCAAAATCATACCAGGCAAATCATACAGGCATAATGGTAAAACTTGCCAAACTTGGGTTACTTACAAAGTTGCGTTCACTTGTATAGAATGTAGACCTAGTAATATTCTTGATAATTTTGTGGCATCTGAGGTATATATCTACACTATTTTTGGCTTATAAAGCAATGACAGAAGTAACTTGTAGATGTGGTTTATGGAGTGGTCTTTGGATGCTCAGACAGTCTTGAGATCTCAAACCAAGGCCTGAGGGTGGTGAACCCTTAAGAATTGCTGCTATTGTCCATCAGTTTCTACCACACTTGCCACAATGATATCACTATCAGCTTCTCGGAAATATTTATGACATAAATCTACTGTGTGTTCCAATGATAAAGATTCCCATACAATCCCAGAGTTCTCAATCAGGGATTGTGATTAAGATAATATTTTAATGTTCGTAATAGAAATCTGAGTTTAGAAATATTCCACAATTCTTTTTACCCAATTTATTGTGAGCCTGGCAGCCACTGTGCAGCTCCAGACCGATGAGGCTCTATACTCTAAATGTTGAACGCCGAACAGGGTGGTAGCAAATACCCCCCCACACCTGTTTGTGAGAAGTACATTCTACCAACTGATCCAACTAACTGGTTCTGAAAGTGTACAAGGGGTGGTCAATTTTTTGCCTACATCAAATTGAAGGCCAATATGGTATCTCATATATTTTGCCTGCAACTTTCATCAGGAATTGGTTAATGATAATAAATCAGTTCTTGTTTAGCACATATCACATTATGTCCAAAGACCTGGATATTATTACCCTGGGGTTTCGAGGAATAAAGTCCTGCCAGGTACCCATTCATCTCTCTTGGATTGAGTGCTGCGCAATGTGGATAAAAAAAAAAAAACGCTCCACATCATCTGTACGATATTCATTATTATGCAAATGTCATTGGTTTGATCATGAAGCCCTCGTATGATATCAAATAGTCCCTATGGACCTTGCAGCAATCCAACAACTATCAAAAGGGTTGAGCAAGTGCTGTGTAAAGAGGTCTCCATCCAAAATAACTATTTGAAAAGGATAGAAAATAACAAAAAAAAAAAAAAAAATTCTAGATTTGTTAGGGATTCCACCAGAAAGGTTATATCTTATGATATGACAGGTTTGTTCTCAAACCAGGGCCCTGTCTTACAAAGAGTTACGATTGATCCAATCAATCGTCCAATTCATCGTAACTATATTGAAATCCATCAGTGTCGTAAATTTTTTTTCTACAGGAAATTTGCATAATGTCATTTGTAAACAAGAGAAGCTCATTGAAATTTTAAGAAAACAATGAATGCATGAATATACATCATAATTAGAACACTCATGATTCTAGACTCCAGAGATACTTCAGATGGTGTGGCAGTTTACAAATTGATCCAATTTCTGCCTCTTTAAGTCAGCTAGCAGATTTATTTCCTTTATTATTTGATGAAGGTTTATCAGTCTCTTTTATAAGGGGTTACTGGTCAACCATAGCAGCCATTCATTCAGGCTTCTATAATAGGGAAACTACCTCAATTCAGCTGTCCTTACCAGACTAACAAGATCCTTCTTCTTAACAGATTCCTCCCAGCCGAAGACTCTTCCCCAATTGGAACCTGCCAAGAGTCCTTCGGTGCCCTAGCCAAATTCCCCTTTAAACCCATAATTGCTCCCTTCTTGATCTTTCCATTAAGACAGCCTTCTTGTTGACTATAGCTTCAAGTCTAAGACGTAGTTTGCTTCATACACCACGGTGAGACCGGGTCATATTCGTTGGGAGAAGGACAGAGTCCGCTTGATCCCTAGACCTGATTTCCTAGCTAAGAAATAGAAACCCCTAAATCCTGTGATGTTCTTCCAACCATTAGGGGGATATCATGGCTGAATGGATAACGCACTTGACTAGCGTCCTTGGAGTCCCAGGTTCAAGTCCTAGGGTGAACAATGTGATTTTACAGTCTCTCGTCAGTTTCCGAAGATAGGTTATGTTGTCCCGTACGTGCCTTAAAGTGGTACATTGATTAAAGTACATTCGCACTTCCCACCAACTGTTCATTAGTTCAATAGAACCTCACAGCCCTGTTAATCCAATTACAATTTCTCGAAGGTTAGTGCAGGGGATCAGGTCAGATGGAGAAATTACCATTTTATCAGGATCCTTT
Organism: Lytechinus variegatus; assembly: GCF_018143015.1. Lineage (NCBI taxonomy): Eukaryota > Metazoa > Echinodermata > Echinoidea > Temnopleuroida > Toxopneustidae > Lytechinus > Lytechinus variegatus. The sequence continues at coordinate 22,494,347 of NC_054749.1, forward strand.
AGAGCCCACGATTCACGGGGCATAGCAGCATCTTGGGCACTTTTCAGGGTACCTCTTTGGAGGAGATCCTCCAGGCATCCTATTGGACCTATTCAATATCTTGTATCTTATTACTTATTTGATGTAATAGCCAAAACACAGGTTTTGCCTTGGCGGTTCTTGTCTTGTCCTAATTTTTCCTAGGCTATTTCCAGTTGATATATTTCATTAACGTGGTTGATGATTCTTATCCCTTTATTACAAGAGTAGCTTCTCCAGTTGGGAGACTACTCCATTTTATAGAAAATCAGTTTCTTTATCATTGTTTTGCCTACTTGTCTGGAAAGGGTCTCGTTTCTGCCCCTCCTCCAGTTTTTCCGTGCTATTCTAGCAATTTGATGAGATGGTATAGGTAAGTATAGCGCAGTGTAGTAAATCAGAATGCTCAGTAGTGAGCATATTATTTACTAACAAGCTATACTTACCTATAGCTCCCCTCCCGTCCTCCCCAGCAGACCTCGCCCCTCCTTGGCAACGAAAGAGGAGGCTTATATGTGGCGAGGGGGTTTTATGGGTCTCGTCCCGTGACGGGTTTCCCAGGCTATCTGATTGCAGTTAGCCTCTTTCGGGGAGTTTTTACCGGTGGCTATTCGAGTCAGGGTAACGAATAGCAATTTGATGAGATGGTATAGGTAAGTATAGCTTGTTAGTAAATAATATGCTCACTACTGAGCATTCTGATTTGCCTTGTATAAATAGAATTAATAATAACAATGATAATAATGATGAAAATCATAAAAGGTACTGATAATCCCAAGGACATTGATATGCTGAGTGTCCTGATTTGATATTGTACAAATGTCACATATTTCAAAGTGATTAGGTAGAAATTTCAGATTGCCTACGATTTCATTCTGCATATAAATATGAGTTATAAGGACATTCCACAGTTAAAATGAAATCCATGTCATTTTCACGAAAGTTTGCACAGTGTTACTTTAGCACATAAATGTTCCAAATATGCTATAACATTAACATGGGTTCGTGTGCTTGATTTTTTGCTATTGAGCTTTGAATTTCACCCATTTGAAAGATCACAAGAAATAAGCAAACAAATAATTTTGCATTTTTAGACCTCACGAGATCACAATGTTGAGTTCATACCTCTATCTCTCAGTCAAAATCTATCTAAATTTCATTAAAATATACATTATAGTTAAGAATTATATACTTAAGATAAAGAATCTACTCATATTGCTATTCGTTTGCTCTTGAAACAGTGGCGCCACCAAATTTTACATGGTTGTAGAGAAAGGTAGACTGAGGAGGTATGAACATTCAAAACAGGAGATTTATGTGCTTGTTTTCAAGTTATCAGCACTTCTGTTGGAGCAAATGTGCTTTTGAAAGTACCCTCCCCCCACACAAAAAAAAAATGTGTCAAAAGGCTTGTATACTACTACTGGAAAAATCAGCTGATACCTGATTATTGTGATGTCAGCACGCATGGCGTAAAATTTTATGCTCAGATAGGGATTCGCACAAACATTATACCTTGGTCACATTTTAGTGCTGCAAGTCAGGCGGCATGTTCGGGTTCGGTTCGGTTCGGCAGGGTTCGGCAATTTTTTTCCGAACTTTGGTTCGGTTCGGGGTTCGGCAATAAATGCCAAATTATATTTAACATATAAGAAAATAAAGATCGCCGACCCACAAACGAAGTGATCCAAGTATGATCTATCATATATTTATAATAAATTTTGTTTCTAAAAAGAATAGTTATGAAAATTGTTGAACTTTCTTTTGTTTTAATCTTTAAACAAAAAATAAGTCATTTCTACTTTCTTTTTTAAAATGAAAATTAAAAAAAGAAAAAATATTGATAATGAGAGAATCAGGACAGAAACAGAATTACAAAGATCAGAATATTTTTTTCATGATTATTTCAAGTAGCTATGATCATGATCGATTACGATTAGGCCTGGGAGTAAACATCGATTGATCGAATGGTTCGATTGGCATGCCGCCAATCACCAATCGAAAAAAAAATTAGAAAAATTTACACTAATCGAATGTTCGGTAGATCCTGATTATGACATTGGGATAACTCGAATACCCAAGTAATAATAACAAAAACAAGAAAACAACGATGACAACGGTTTTTGAATACTTCATACAGGTTTAAAAATTATAATGTTACCGAGGTAATTTTTCAAAAATGATCAATGATTGTATCACATTCACAGTTACACACCAACATGAAAGCGCTCCGAAAATTTTAATCCCACCCGACCTTGCCGTCGATACACAAAATAAGTCATTGTCTGCGTGCACAAAACAATAAGTAAACACACAACCAGCTCACTTGAGCTGATTGGACCTTCGGATAGCCAATGAAACTTTGGGAAACAAAGAAGAAGGTAGTGGTTCCCTTATCAGGAAAGGTCATGACTTCAGAAATGAATTGACCCCTCCCCCATCTGTGTGTGTGTGTGTGAGAGAGAGGGACAGAGAGAGAGAGAGAGAAAGATAGGGTGGGAGCCGGACAATCCCTTTCATGTTTCAAAACAATGCAACCTTTTTATATCCCCCTCACACAATGAAAACGACATTCCAACATGCGCCCGTCTTCCCCAGTACTTTCTCGACTAGTCTCCAAAAATAGACCCAGAGTTATACATGTAGGTTCAAATGATGAAAAAATCGTAATTTTAAAGGTATTTCAAATGAAATATTTTGCAAAATATTTTTTTTAAATACATGTGTAGCATCGTGGACAGTGCCACAAGTGGGGGCGGAGAAATGGTGTGGGCAAGGGATGAAATTTTTCAAGTGAAATGCTCCACCTGGGGTCAATCTCAAAGAATACTTCATGAATGAGTTGTTTACGTCTTTGGGCTGATCTGGGCTGATTCATTCATATGAAGGGGTGTGGCACTTGGGGATGTATGCATGATGCCAGAGTAACAGCATTGATTTAGGAAAGATTATCATTGGAACAATATACTGAAAGATTAATCTCATTTCATGTAGTTTCTTTTGATATAAAAATCATGGAAACGAGGGAAAAGGGCCTACTTTCATTTATGCTAAACATGTGACTTTGATGGAGATTTCTTCATGGGGGGGGGGTCACCATAAATTAGGTCACCTATTGTGACTTAAAAGACGTGATTCCCCAACGAACAATCGAATCATTCGATTATTTTTTCAGGAAATAATCGAATGGTGAAAATGACAATCGTCCCAGGCCTAATTACGATGTCATTGCCAACGCAGCTTCTCAAATTGGAAAGTGTTGATCGGGAATGTCGAAACAGTAGACTTACAACCTCCACTCAACTGTTATTATACCGGTAAAATTCACATTCCAAAGAATATGAGTGTTTTAGAAAGTCCCTATTTTCAAAAGTGGTGAAATCTGGTCAATGAATTACTTTAAAAAGATAAAATATCAGTCCATTCTTTGTCCAGAAAGATCGACGCTACGTGACTTCAAACATATTTCCAACACGAAAATGAGTACATGGGACTACACTGTATTTTAGTGTTGTGAAATCACCCGGCGTTGATCGTCAGAACTAAGACGGAACTGATAATTTATCATTTCATTTTCAGTAATTGACCAGATTAAACCACTTTTAAGAAAATATTGACAATGGAAAAACATTTCAAGTTCGGAATACGAATTTTACCCGTATAATAGCAACCGAGAGCAGGTTGTTTGGACTTCCTGTTTCAACTTTCCTTACCAACCATTTCCGGAACATCGATCAGGGAACATGCGTTGATTTGGTTTGAATTTTTATATTTTCTGTTTTTCACCCTCATTTCTTCATCTCTTATTTATTTATCTTTTATATTAATATGGAAATTTCAGAAGATGGAATATATATACTTTACCATTACTTTGTCAGTCACAAGGAATTAATTTGTCTTGTCTTTTTCTTTTTTTTTTAAATACAAAACAATTAAATGTACGTCCGATTACAGCAATACGTAATTCAACTACACTTTTTAACTGAGTTAAGCTTAAAATGTCCCCACATTTTATAAGGAAAAAATATATTCATGTTTATAAAAAAAAATTGAAAATGATAAAAATTTAATCAAACACGAGACCGAAACTGTCATACTTTGTCATTTACGAGGAATGAATTTATGTCTGGTTCTTTTTCTTTATTAAATACAAAATGATTAGGTCCGATTACGATCACGATCGATTATGGCATTACGTAATTACACCACACTTTTATACCGAGTTAAGCTTCAAAATGTCCCCTCATTTTATCAAGAAAAAATATATTTATGTTAATAAAATATTCTTAAGTTGATAACAGTTCAATCAAAGACGTGATGGGAGCTATCATAGTGGATTTTAAAAATATATTGAGTGGAATTCTCTTTGTGCACAATCACTAACCAATATTTTTTTGTTCAATTTTATACTTAAATCTAGTATGTAGTCATCACACGCATTGCATGTTAACATTTTTTTTACCGAACTTCCGAACCAGGCCTTTGTGTTCGGTTCGGTTCGGTCCGGTTCGGAAGTGCCAAGTTCGGCGAACTTCCGTTCGGTTCGGCGGTTCGGCTGCAGCACTATCACATTTGCTCTACGGCTGCCATATGTCCAGTCGAAAACCGCCGTTTTATTCATTTTTATACAAACCACCTATATGTAGCTTGTACATAAAATGTTAAAACTGCTGTTTTCGACTCGCTGTACGGCCGCTGTAGAGCAAATGTGACCAAGGTATAACCGGGGAACGTCCTTGATTGTTTCTTTTAGGTGATCACCTGCAATGACTTTCTGAATTTCAAAGTGATGGGGTAACCTTATTCACAACATTGAAATAGGCCTAAAGGGATACCCTAAATGCAATTTGATGAAATTTGTAATCTCGTCCTACCTATTAATCTAGAATAATTCATTTCAAACTCCAGAGAAACACCTTTCTTATGATTTCTGGGTGGTTTTTTTTTGCATCTTAAATTTGTCATGTTTGTTTTGTGTCTCTACCTTCAAAAATTAGGCCTACCCCTTTCAGCCATTTTTTTTTTTTGAAAGCATGTTTGTACAGCAATATAGAGTGACATAAACTTTCACCATTTATTTATTTGTTATTTATTTTGCTTCAGTCCTAATTTATGATTTTATCTTTATTTTATTTCATCATTAAGTATTATTGATGAAAACATTTCCACTGACCAGTCGATTGCAGACTGATTCTATACCAGCATCTAGTTTGCTGCCCACATACTAAAGCTGAATTACTTTTGAGAACTTTTCTGGGTCAAGTTAAACATCGGCATTCAGCATTCCAAATGAAAAAAATCGAGCTCTGTGAACAGACTGAACCCTAGTAATATTCTCCAGATTGAGCCCAGTAGCAGAATACAATACAGGTTCAGTCTATCTATATTTATCCTCCATCAAAGGCCACAACCCTTGTGATCCATGTCTGCTGAAAGTCATGAAATAGTTTCCTGGCCATTTCCTCTGAAAAATAAATAAATGATGAGCCACACTGATTACTGTTCTCAGAATAACATATGTTTTTACACAGACACCGTTCTCATCTAGGTCCTCAAAACTAGTTTAGTGGAAACCAGTTTATGGAGACGCTTGAAACAGCGATGGAAGCGATCTTCAGTGGTCCGTCAAACTTGTTTGGATAACCAGCTTTCAATGTGTTTAAACTGGTTAAAGCGTAGGTAAGGACGCAAACATCCTTAGGAATTTGCCTTCACACGGAAATGGGATGGTGAAAGCTGGATGCGGGCTATTCAGTACGTACATGCTGTTTGTAGAATGCCCATGATGCAGTTTCAAAATTCATGCGAGATGAGACTCCAATGAGAGCTTTCTCCTAGCAATATGACCACTTTATGTGCAGTAGTATTGAAAATCAATTCAGGAGATGGTGAGGAGGATGCTAACGAAGGGATCTCGTAAACTGGTTTCCTAAACTGGTTTAAGGAAAACTGGTTTAATAATATAGATGAGAACAGGGTCTACCATAGTTCTCTGAATTAAGCATCAGTAGTTGGTTTCAGACCGCCTCGAAGTTCGTCAGTTCAGGTATTTTCTGATCGGGAAATTAACCCCGATCAGAAAATACCAGGTAATATTGGCAATTTGAAAGCAAATTACACGTAATCTCCCCGAAAGAAAATACCCACTAAAAAGTAGGTAGGCCTACTTGTCAAAATTACAAGAAGTTTCGCAGGGATTTTTCCAAGGTCGCAGGTTTTATTAGCAGTGTGAAAGCAATTTATAGGAACTTTTATCCCAGCGTGTAGTTTTGTGCAGGCGCCGTGGGTGGCTCTTGAGCTAGTGATTCTGAATCTCGCACCTTGCTTACTTATCAGACCATACTGCGCATGCTCGTAACTTCCGGAACTTATCCCGAAGGGTATGTTTCGGGGCAGTGTGAATGCAGGAATAATTAATGGTTATTGTTTAGCGTAAAAAAAGTTCTTGTAATTTAATCGGGATTCTTATGATCAAGGCGGATTGAAACCACCTAGTAAGGAATATTGTGGTATATAGCAAGGAACTTAAGCTCACTATAGTATGCATTGCTGCACCAGCCCAAGTTTGCTCGATCTCGAGATTTTAGCCCGATCAGCCCTCTTCACGATTAGTCTCGAGATTCAAGAAACCCCATCTCCACCAGCGCAAATAAGAGTAATTCCTGCTAGAGCGAGGCATCACTGCATTATAGTGTGACACCATGAATGAATAATCCCGAGTGCGTCTGCACCTGCGAATTAGCAGGATAATTCATAAATAGCATGATATTTTGCAAAATAATCCCAAGTTGACTTCGGATTGCAATCTCGAGATTAATCCAGCGAACTATCCCGATGATTGCATCTCCATTACAAATAATCTTGAGATTGTTCAGATCGGGATAATGTGCCGGATCAGAAAAAGCTCAATTATTTGGAAACTCCGGCTGTTGCAGACAGCCCTATTGAGCATGATAAAACCTGACCTATCATACAAGGCTTCTGTAAACCTAACTAGGATAGTGGTATGTGATCAAAGGTTTCCATTTGTCAAGTTATTTCAAACAAAGTAGGAAATCTTGTTACTTTTCCAAATGCTAATATTCCAAGGAAGTTTGTTAATTTGTCTCCTGTAAATTCATTGAAAATCATTCATGAGAAAAAATGTATATAGTACAAAATATAAATGTTTGTCCTGTTAGGCATTCACTCAGATGTAACCGATAACCATGAATTTTCTATTTTTAAATCTATTTTTACATCAAACATTTCAAATTGAAATCCAATTTCTGCTAAATTGTTTCATTTCTGCTCTGAAATTTCATGGAAAGTGAAGAGGTTTTTTTTCATATAGAAATATCTGGGTGGGGTACCAATCCCATGAACTTGTTTGGTTTCTGAGATTTCATTTTAATGGTCATGAAATATCCATACCTGCAAAACTTTCATATAAAATTGAATAATTTGCAATGACCATGAGAATACAGTTGATGGAATTGGATGATTGATTGTGGGAAATAAATTTCAGCTTCATCAATGGCTTGCAAAACTGCCATTATTCAACGACAGCTAGAACTTGGCCATATGCTTGAAATGATTGTTTACCTCAATGCCATGTTATGTTGTGAAAGATCATCTATTCTATAAAGGACAAGTTATAAAACTATGACCCACTTGAAGTAACCTTTGCACAGATGAAACTTGTATCCCCATCCCCCCATATGATAATAGAGTAGGAATAATACCACCTACGTGCATATCCCAGGTACTGTCCTATCATAATATTTTTATAAACAGTTGCATTGTCATGTTGAATGCATTTTAGGGTTCGTGCATGATTTCGTAGAATGCGTTCCGGCGATGACACGGTCGGCTGGGCCTTTTGTCACAAGCCTAATGTGATGTGACAAAGTACAAAGCATTGCATGATCATGAAAAGAGTATGTTTGGATATACAGAACTATTTAATTTGATTAAATGGCCTTTTCATATTGGCATTGTGAAATGCATTATGCATTTTTCAAGACTCTATCAACGAAAAGTAATGAATATTACATTTTCAATATATACATGCAGTCAGTCTACCTGGACATTGAATGTTGGTTATCATGAAATTACATTCAATATTCTGATCGATATTTCTTCTTTTTACACCAAGAATGACTTTGCACAAGGCTATAAAGAAATACAATCCCATTTTAGACAAATTCTTTAATGTTGGGGAGGCTTTTTGTATAAATTTGTTTGTGCTTATTTCAATATCATCTTTTGTTGATGTATCTTCAGACAAATCATTATTCAGTTGGAGGAGTTAAATTGCTGTAGTATGGCTGTATAAAGATTTAAACATTTGTTCAGAATAATTAATTTTTCAGCCATTAAAATCTAGACCAAACCTATGTTTTTCTACATACTTGTTAAACCTTCCCCAGAAGGTTTCATCAACATTTTTGTCCGACTAGTCAGATCCAACAAGCTATCGGATTTTAAAACTTTCCTATGTTTTGATTGGCTAAGAAGCCATTTTACTATAATAATATTTAGATAGAATGGGACTTATCTGATAAAAAGCATCTTACAGGTCCTGTTTTATCCGACAGTTACCATAGAAACAGCGCTTCTCAGCCAATCAAAATCAAGGATGTCAGATCTGGCCTTCTTTTTCAGACAAAAATGTTGATGAAATGCTCCCCAGGTTCCATGGAGGAAGGGATATAAATATTTCACCTGAACAAGCATATGAAATTAATCTAGACAATTTCAGTCAATTATTGTTAAAACATATCTAATTTTTTTATTTTCAGAGAAAAGAAGCATCCCACGCTCCATTCTTTCAAAGTCCCGTGAAGCACAGGTAGCCCCTATAAAGAACCGAGAATCACCAGTAGAAGAAGCTCAAGAAGCTCTCTCCCCATCAGCCTTTGGCGCCACAAATTATCCAGATGGCAGCTCCCAGCTCAGTAGTTCATCAAATCAACGTATCAGCCAATCGCAGGTATCTGCCCTCCCTCCCACACTTGCACCTTCAAAGGCACCGGCCGTGTCCCTCATTCAAGGTGACAAACCGACTGTCGGAGGGGGGTCACCGAAGATTCTACCTCCCGCGCCGACAGAGAGGGTGCGTAGCCTGACCAATCCCAGCTCGGATTCGGAAGCAAGCAGCCAGTCTCCGTCGTCTGCCAGCTCCATTCCATTCGCCTACGATAGCAAAGCGCCACCGCAGGTCGACATCAACCCAGTGTCGGCATCACCCCATACTGGCAGCTTGGAGAGGTCAATAGAGAAGGCCTCCGATCAGTTGAGGAAGCTGAGCAGTTCCTGGAAAGATGAAACAAGCCAGGAGAAACCTGGTATGGAGATGAGGACAATGCAGCATCATAGAGATGAGGTTGATAGTTGCCATGGTGACAAGGATGATGCCGACCAAGATAGTGGGAGTATCATGGTTGGAGCCTCCCATAGAACTAAACATGACAGTGGCACAGTACACACGTTGTAATAAACCTTGGTCCATCCATGAACTCTGCTTTAATATAGATAAAACTTGAATTGGCAACTTTCACATAATAGCACAGTATCATGAATCATCGTTTTTATGAAGTGTCTCAATAGGACAATAGCGATTTATTTTTCTTTAAAAATCCATCTTACAAAATATTTGAAGTATTAACAGCCCTGCTCACTTTGTTAGATATTGTACAATCTTGATTTAGAAAATTAAATTCAGTCACATACCTTTCATGGCCACAAACCAAAATCTTAAATTTAAAACCCATTTATTTCAAAATCTTGTTTTTATTTGTTGAAACACTGTTGGGACAAGTCATAAAAGCAATGATTCAGATACCGTTTATAATATGATATAAGATAAAATGTGAATAAATTCAGAAGGGGCAATAGTAGATGAAGTTAATATGAAAATAAACTTGTTGATGATGTCTTTGTATGTTCATGATTATCATGTAAATAAATCCTAATTTTATATATCTCTTCATGTCAAATTCATCACATACAGTTGGTATGTGATTGTCGATATTTTTTTCATTGAATTTTCTTCTATTTGAAAATTGATATATCTAAATATTGTTTATAGTTATCTGAATAGATACTAGAAATATTGTAAGTTTTATCTGCATTTGGCATTGCATTATGAAAGTATATGAAAAATTTCTCAAAGTCCAAAAATCACAATTTTCACACCATAATATTGTTATATTCAAGATTAATGTGAAATTATCATCCTTCAATATCACTCTTTTAAACATTGACTAGATCTATAGTTCCTCTGTATCGAATGAAGACTTTGCTTTAGAAAATAAACCACAAAAGAGAAATGATTCAAGTAAGGCTTTGTGTGTACTCAGAATAGCAAATATTGCATTCGGAGATGAAATGCCGAAAAAAACTACTTGGAAAATGGTGCAGCTCAGATCCTTTATCTCAAAAACTGTCTCTATTCAGACAGCTTATGGCTCCCGTGGCTATTGTAACACTATTCCTGGTTATTTTGGGTGTCTTAATGGCACATTTCCTGATAAAATGACAGTTCCATGTACTTTGGCCATTGTTTGGCTCTTTTATTGCCTTCTGGAAGCCCATATTGAAATGTCCATTGTTGCAAATTTTCTACAAAATGTTTTGTGTAGTCCCACTCATCTCTATAATAGCAAGACATTTATACTGTGATTTAGAGGGATTAAACGTACAAACCTTAGACAGCAATGTATGCGTGTTTCTTCCCTTTATGAGCGTTCTGGGTTGTGACTGCATTATTGGGCCATTTTCAGGAAGATCTATTATCACAAGTTCTCTGTACATGGCGAGGAGTACTTATATGGCCAGCCATTAGGTTATTGTTGTCTGTAGGTAGTTATACCATTATTTATTCTTCACAGCCTGGGTAGAGGAAGAGAATATTCTTACCGCCAGTTTTGATACACTTTTGTATTTTTTTGTGTACTTATTGATTTTTTCCCCACTTAATTCATGTTTAATTAGATTTATTTTTTAATGAATTCAATGAGAATTAATGTGATCCATAGCTCATTGGTCCAAATTTGATTTCAATTATTATTATTATTATCATTATTTTTACTTATTATTTGTACTGCGCTTTTCCCATTAGGCCCAAAGCGCTTACAATGAATTTATTAAATGTAATATTTTAAAAACTACAGAGTACAAAAGAGATGATTTTTTAATGACTTTTTGAAAATTGCTAATGATGAAGACCGTCTAATTGTTAGTGTTAAAATTGTTGGCGCTAAAATGGCTGCCCGTATTGGTTCCAATAAACCCAAGTTTAATCTTCATTCATGCATGTGAAGAGAAACTATTGAGAGTTGTCCAGGCTTGCAACCACCCCTGGATTGGAGCCCTTCCATTGTCAAGATGGTGTCATGCAGGACCAGATTCGTGGAAATGGGGGTCGCAAAGGGGTGAGATATTGGCCTTGGTATCAAAAAGGGATATAGGCGCACATTCCAAATGTTCTTTGTTTGCTAGATGCATTTGTAAGGTTGTTATATGCTTTTCACATTGCAATTCCTTAACCCCATACTATCTTTTTTTCAATTCACAGTTTCACACTGTCTTTCTTAACCCCATACTATATGCTCAACCGTGGTTAATGCCTTAACCCCGGACTATCCCTTAGCTCATGAATATTGATGGTTTTACCAAACAGAGCGTGATTAACGTGCAATTCGACTTCTGTGATTGGCTAATGCTTAGCCCCACTTTCCTTAGCCCTGTTTCGTTTTCACACTGCATCTCTTAGCACCACAATTGTGGTGCCAGCACCACAATAAGCTAACCCAGCTTTTTTGCAGGGCCAGATAGTACCGTACTATTTACCATGCTAGCCCACTTTGCTAAAACGTAGAGTGAAAACGAAGTGGGCTAAGCTTAACCCCGGAAAATTGGTGGGGCTAAGACCCCACCAATTTAGGACAAAAAGTGCAGTGTGAAAAGCATAATAGAGGATCTATGTATTATCTGAATGTTATGTGATGCTGCAGTCACATTTCCATCAAGGCGAGTCGAAAATAGCCGTTTTATGTATTTCTACACTTGTCACCTATAAATTGGAACAAAAATGATTAAAACAGCTGTTCCCAATTTGCCAGACCACCATCATAGTTGAAATGTGACTGCATCATTAAAAAGGAACTCTATACTCTATATCAAAAGTGCCACGTATCATGAATATAATCAAATTGATGATTAATTGCTACTCTTTTTTTGTGCATGGTTTGCCCTAAATTTTACAATGGATTTCAATCAGAAGGTTGGTATCTTTTTCTTATACATGGCAGAGTTGAGATGATTTTTTAAACATTTTTGCCAATTGTCAAGAATATTAAGATACTAAAATGATAAAAGAAGAGCTTAATCTGTTTTAGTTTGGTTATTATTACTGCATAAGTATAGCATCCTCTTCACGTATGATGTTCACCTATAAAATAAAAAGGTCACTTCCCCAGTATATCACATCAAACAAGGTTTTATTAACATACTTTTGAGTACATCAGAAATGATTTTATGTAAAGCGAGTTTCAACAACACGCAACTTGAATATTGGCTATTTTCTCTTCTCATGAGTTATGATTTTTGTTTTTCAGTGTTTCCAGTACTCTATTGAGTTACATATCAAGAAACATATATGCAATCAATTGCTAGTCTTTGTTGCAAACCTGTGCTTGATAGTTAAACGTAAATAATAGATGGCAAACTTGTTTCTACTTTCCAGATGTACGAGGCAGACTGGCTATCAATTGGCAATCTCTCAAGATTTAATTGCCAATCTTTGCAAGATTGATGATTGATCTTGGAAGCTGAAATGCACTCAAAATAGATTGCAGTTTTCATTAAATGCCTTCACAGTATTCTCCTTTCATAGCTCATATTCAATCTTTCCTGGAAATATTTACATTATGTGTGTAATGTTTTGTTTTTGTTGTTTCTAGTAAATTTTTGGAACTATGGTGATTAAAGTGATTAAAGTGAGAGGATATATTCCGCTTCTTTACTCTGGTCTCTTTCTTTCTTTCTGTCTGTCTGTCTGTCTTTCTATTTTTTCTTCTTACTTTCTTGATTATGATTTTCTCTATTTTCTCTTTTCTTTCGCTTTTATTTCCTTCCTTTTGGGGGCCATCTCCTTTTTTCTTTTCTTTTTCTTTTCATTTCTTTTATTTTTACCATTCTTTATTTCTTGTTAGTTTTTGTTATTTCTTCCTTTTATGTGTTTTCAACAGTTTAAATGACTGGAAATTTTTTCACCCAAATTAAACTTTTGTGTGGTTAATAGTTAAAGGAACAGCATGTTTGCTTGTATTTGTTCAGAAACAACCCTAAATCACAGGATCTATTGGCTTTTGAATTACTCAAGAAAGGAAGTATTGATAGCCTTCCCTTAATCTCTAAATTGATGTATTTGCTGCAGTTTGTGAATAAGCCATAGAATTACCCCTAAATAAAGAATGAATTGCTTTGTTAAAGTTCATGGAGGAATGGATGTGGTTTGTTGGGAGACACTCAAAAGCTTTGGTTGAACTTCAAAAGGTTCTTAAAGAAGAGAATTTGTAAAGTAGCCTTTGTTTGAGGAGATTCAAGTTCCAGGAAAGAGAGTTCAGGTGGGGGTCGAGGAGGAGGGAGGGAGGGGGGAGAGAACAGACCATTTGCGCTGGACCATTAGCCTTTGAAGTCTTTAGAAAAGTGAGATTTTATGATTGCTAGACTCACTTCCTAACAGACCTAACTATACTTGAACTTTGGATTTCAGAGAAAGATCGTGCGCAAATGATGTTTGTCTTGGGGAAGGGCGATAACATGAATATCACCCCCTTACCAGCAGGGAACTAATTGGTATTCATAGGAAGGGGTAAGAAATGCGCCCTGAATCCTTAAAGGGGTGTTCTCTTGCCTAAATACTGCACTGTTGTAGGATATTCCCTCAATAAATGTAATAAATAGATTGTGATTGGCGGGAGTTGTTTCCACATCAATTCTGTTCAAAGAAAGTATAATAATTGTCACTAGAGGGACCACTCACAAAAAATACCTTGTCTGAAACTTGCCCCACTATGCACCACCAATATGCAAAGGAATTATTCTATGAATAATGTGCAGTTTACATGATCAGAAAAAGAATGGATTAATTTCATGATTTATATATATCAGTTGTGAATCTATAGCAAACCATGCACTGCACCACAGAGATACAATTGATTGTAATATTGATTTATGTGCTTGGTTCAAAGCAAAGGAGGCTCATTTTATTTCTTTTTTTAATTTATGTTAGCTTCTTACTTCTAAGCCCTGTTTCATTGGAGCTGCAATCAGTTCTACCATGCAGTGCAACTGCAAGTGTATAGTAATCGTGATTGTAAGTTACGATAGATTTCATTGAAAAAGAAAAACTTTTTGTTTCTGTTCTTGACATACTGCTCTGCCCTAGTATACTTTGCATTGAAACAAAAAGTGGCTTGATATTTTCTTTTTGATTTGAAATGTATCATTTGATTGGACATACTAAAGTATGATATATGCAAGATTCAATGAAGAGATATATCACTGTTGCTAGAAACCTAAATATAAAGTTGATCGATATTAGATTGGACTTTAATATCCATTAATATGTTGAGAGATCATGTCATGAGTAGTCAAGTAGGCTTTTTAGAAGGTATGAATTATTTTCATTCCTAATTTTATCAAAGTATTTAAGAGTAATAATGATATTAATACATGAGATTTGTATAGCGCACTTTCCATCATGATTAGATGCTCAAGGCGCTTCAGAGTAGAACAACAACAAGAGCTTTTTACATATAATACATGTCTGAACAATATGTTTATTAAAAAAAGCACTTTTAAACAGGTATATTTTAAGGTTGCCCTTGAAGGTGGTCACTGAAGTCTGGGTTTTCAAACTCTGTGGAAGAGAATTGCACAGGTTAGGCCCTGCATGAGCAAAGGCCCCCCCCCCCCCGCATGATTTCTTAGCAACTGGAATTTGTAAGAGATTAGATGATGAGGATCGTAAGGTTCTAGAGGGTTGGTAATTATGCATCAAAGCTGGGGGAAGTTCCATTGACTATATGAAAAATCAAAAGAAGGATTTTAAGACTGCATTCTTTTAGGGGCTACCAGTGAAGGTTTTCAATATAAAAGCTGCTATATTTCAAATATACAGGTAAAAACCAAAAAAAAAAATTACATGCGATAGAGGTCCATCCACCTTTATATTACAAGTGTGAGCCGCCTTTGATACTTTTTTATTTATTTTTCATAAAGTCTGTTAAAAGGTTATGACACCTTTTAACATGGGAAAGAGAAGTAATGATATTACATCCCTTCCTGTGTATTGTGAAGTTGTTATTTCATGGGAAATTCAGTAGGAAAGGCTGAACAAATATCAAAGCCCAAAAAATTACAGTATGGGTCAATTGATTTCTTATCAAATGGCCAAAATACGTGCCTGAATTAGTACAGGAAGGTAGGTTCAAATAGTTGTTCATTAGCACCTGATTGTAATGAACTTACTTTTCATGGAAATCAAGAGTTCATGTTCAGGCCATGGTGGTTTTACAGGAGGAAGAGGGGTGAGAAATTGTACCCCTGTTCACCCAACAGGGGGGCAAAGGCAGCTGGCCTTCGTTTGTGGCCACTCCATGGGTGTAACTGCCGTATAATTACTTCCATTCGTGACAGAAATAAGTATTTGGGCGGGAAAACGGTCTATTGATTATTTCAAACAATTTTGTTTTGCTGGTAGAAGAGCATTGGAGGGTATCTTTGATTTGAATTTCATCAATGCATTTGCTTGAATTTCAAAACACATTACTTGTATAATAGCAAGTGTGGTATATTTAGTGTCTCAATAATTGTGCAGACTGAAAATGTGAGCAGATGTCATTTTAATATTTTTACAGTGATTTACTGGCAATTCAGAAAAAATAAAGATACTGATGTGATTAATGGCGGCGCCTGTTATTAAATATCCCATGTGATAATCATATCTTTCCACGAAATGATACATTTGTATACTGCATAACTGGCAGCCAATAAAATATCCGGGCATTAGCTCCTTCCATGGATAGTACATACCTATTAAATCTATAAAATTGATCAAATGAATAACCAAAAAGCTGAGAGAATAGAGTTTACTGTGCTCTTTTTTTTTCTTCTGAGAAGTTAGTCGTTTGCCCTGTAATATACGATTTACTTCATCAGGAAAAAAAAATTGTGTTTTTTTCTCAGGGGCTGATTTACACAAACTGCTGCCTAAATATGTTGGAAAATCTTTAATATGACAGTGAATAGGGATTACAGGGGCTCTTTGTTAAAGTTCCAGGGCTCTTTTAAGCATTTCATACCCTTTTCATAAACCTATCCTCCAATTAGCCGCCTAAGAGTAATGCGGATAATTCAATAAAAATTGCGTTCACAAACTCTGAAAATAAGCCGCATTATTTTTACGAGCGCCCGTCCTGAAAAAGGCGGATAATCGTCATGACAACTGGACACGCCCCCTCCGATGCGGTTGTGTTGGAAAAGGGTGACCTTGTGACCGCACCATGGCAATTATCCGCATTATTTGGAAATGCGTTCATAAACTCAAAATCTTGTCCCGATTCTGCTATTATGCGGATAATAGCAGCATCAAAATAATGCAGATAACTCTGGTCCTCCTCCAATTTTACGACCAAATTATGCTGCTATTAGCCGCATAATTGGGTTTATGAAAGGGGTATCAGGGGCCCCTGTGTCAATTTTTTTCCCAGAACTACATAATTTCAGCTATAGCATAAGAGCCAGGTGTTTGGTGATTTCCCTTTCATTTTGTTCTAAGCTACAACACGGACCATCGACCTCGGAAGCATTTTATTCAAATTTGTTGATGTATTCATTTGGATATGTTAGGACCTCTGCCATCTTAAAACCAGGTGTTTGCTAGTTTCATTTCAATATTTCTACGAAACAACCAATTAATCAAAGATCTTTTACCCTTAAAATATGTTTATGTATTCTTTTGAATGTATATAGGCCTATGTGTCATTAAAGTCAGGTGTTGGCAAGCTTTCCTTGAAATAACTTGTCATGAAGGGTCAGTTTTAAAGCACACTTTAGAATAACAAGTTGTACTTTGAATATGAAATTTTGAATTCTATATATATGTATATGTATTTATACTATTTTTCATATAAATTTCTTATCTATAATTCCTGTAAGTTACAATAGAAATTTGGTAGGATATGAGGCATGTGTGAAAAATGTACTTTTCTCACTGCAGAAACTACCCCCATACTCCTAAAAAAAAATGATAAATTGATACAATAAAAATGGAATATGATTATTAGTTTTAATTCCTTTTATGCATATGAAATAAGTAGGAAAGTCAACAAAAATTGATATATCCTGCATATAGATTTTTTTTAAAACCTACTCATGCCATTAAGGTGCATCAAATGAGTACCAGTATAAACTTGACCTAGAAAAATATGTACCCCTATTATTGATAATAGCCTATCTTAAGCATACAGCTTTAAATGCACGGGGATGGAAAAGAAATAAAAAGAAGATCGAAAATGGCTGGCGTGTTGTAGCAATTGTCTTAAACTAGAATCACAGTTATGAAATGCTGATCAAATTGCTAACATAAAAGTTGGTTATGGTATGCAAACATTCAAGCAATGTTTTTTTTACATTAAGGTCAAACTCTTCATTTCAAGTCCATCCACTGCACAGTTTGAACCAGGAAGTCGAAAGCCCATCATTCTCTTGTGTCTCATCGAATTTTAACATCTTTGGTTCTGCAGGATCAACTTCTGAAACACATTTTTCTGCATTTTATCTTTGAATTTTGATAGATATTATTTTGTTTCTAAAAAATATCACTTAAATGCAACCATCTTTGGAAGCCCTGTTTCTAGGGTTTGATATGTCAAGTGAATATAGCCCAAGATTAGGCTGCAACATCGAAGTCTAAAATTACCCACGTTGCTGTGAAACGTAATCTGGCAACATGCGATTCACATCCTTAAAAGTACCTCCCACATTGAGGGAGTGAATGACCTGTGTATGGGAAACAAAACAGTGATACCAAACCTTCCTGTTTCTTTATGAAAATGCTCACGCATTGTTTGATAATGCACATAGTAATGCTATCATTAAAATTGATTATGCGGAAAATGATTTAGATTACACACGCTTCATTGAATGGATTCTTGTATTTATGAGGCCAGTGACACCTTGTAAACTTTATGGTTATGAAGAATGATGAATGGCTCTAATCTGTTTGATTATAACATAGTTGGTATGGAAAAGATGGGAAGGTCTTATAGAATATTCTGGTTTCGAAGTATAAATCATACAGCTGTTCATAAAGTTCTGGGAATGAAAATTTATACTCTTGAATATAACATTCCAAATGGGATTCCAAAATTATTTTGAGATTAAATCAACTAATAGTGAAGTTTGGAACTACAGAAAAATAAATATGCTTATGTGTTGATAATGAAAAAGTCTTTTTTGTTTACATTAAACTTTGAAGAATTATTGGAGTCAGTACGATATGTTACTCTTTTTGACATATTAATCATGATATTTGAGTTGTTATATCCATTATTTTGATTGAATATGTGCATGTTATTTTTAAAGTGGACAAATGCTAGGAAAATGTGTGCAATCCACAAAAAACTATCAGCTTCTTCTGTGTGTATGTCATACATTAGTGGGTTATGGATTCCACAATGCATGACAAATTCAAGTAAGTGTCTTGAAAATGATAATTAACAGCTTGGAGGTCTTTGTCGAAAATTGGTTGGCTGGAACAGCAGTTTTTGTCCTAAGTTTTAGAGCTGAAGAAAAAGTGCAAATATGTTGTTTGTCCAGAGACCTGAACGAAACTGCTGCTTTTATCACTAATTTCAACAAATGCTTGTTGCTTGTTCATTGTCATGAAGGATGTTTGACAGCACATTTTTTTATGATCTTGAATACATGGTGCTTCATGGAAGTGAAAATTCCCTATTATTCTAAAAGCATAATTTTGTGGGGAGTTTATAGTCTTGGGTTTTAGGTAAAGAAAGAGAGTCGTTCCAAGTCCCTGGGACAATAACATTTCATTTGAACATGAGCTTCCAGGATATTTGGCATTGATTCAGATTGCAAATCTTCATGTCATTGTTGTCTATTCTAAGAAAAGATCTTGTTCATGATTGTGATTTCCATTGTTTCCTCATACTCAAAGGGGTTATTAACAACTAAAGACAGTTTTTGTGCCAGAATAGTGAACATCAATGTTGTGTATTGTTTCTTTGCTAAGAATTAATCTCTATTGACTGACATTGTCTTGTCATGCCTAAAGGGGTATTACACAGCAGAAAACATTTTGTGTCAAACTGGTGGACACACTGTAAAAACTGGTGTTAAAACTAACACCAATTGGTGTTAATAGAGGACCACACCCTGAGGTGTTAAAATAACACCCTAGAGATTGAACATAACACCAAAGAGTGTAAATGTAACAACCATAGGTGTTGTAATAACACCTATAGGTGTAAAACTAACACCACCAATTTAACACCGGTGTAAAATAACTGGTGTGGTCCTCTATGTACACCGGTTAACACCACAGTTTTTGCTGTGTACAAAGATCTTATTTTTTACGTGGAAGCAGTAACAAAAATCAATAACTGGATACGATATATTAGTTTACTCTTAAAAGTGACTCTTTCAAACATGGTTTACTAAGATTAAGAATTAAAATCAATTTTATTTCGATTTTTACAGGGAGCTTGTGATTTTAATTCGAAAAGAACATTTTATCTAATGTGGGAAATCTGATGGAAGATTTTGCTACCCTTAAATATACCCTAGATCCCTCCAGCTGCTTCATCGTAATGACCTTGGATCTAGATACATTTTGTGTTCATTTTCTTACCATTACATAGTGAGTTCTATCTTTTTTTTATTTTTGGCACACATTAATGTCTGGTATTATATGCATGAATATTCCAGACAGGTTTGGTTTCCTATTTGCATGTCTGTATACAAATATGTAAAGCCAGAAACACCATTTGGAATGCGTATATGCCATTTGAATTATTGTCTTCTAAATATGATAAGTAGTCAAGTATCACTGATCTTGTATATTAAAGAGAAATGCCAGTAGTTGCAGTAAACACTGATTTCATGAGAAAGTCTGTAAAACCAGGCTCATTTGTCAGAATATCAGCGAGGATCTAAATCTTGTATAGTTACATAAAATGAACTTTGTGAAATCTTGAAATCTACCGGTACGCTGAAAAATGTTCACACTGAAGATCACCAACACAGATAGGCACAATTGGGACAGTGTATTATTATTGTTGGAATGAAGACCCGACGGATGTGACAGAATCCACGCTTATTTTTCTCATTTCTCAGCAATTACACAATATCTTCCAGAATCCTTCGGCACATATTTTTTATTCATACAAACAGACACTTGGGTGGTCATTATATTATACCCTTTTCATAAACCTATCCTCCAATTAGCCGCCTAAGAGTAATGCGGATAATTCAATAAAAATTGCGTTCATAAACTCCGAAAATAAGCCGCATTATTTTTACGAGTGCCCGTCCTGAAAAAGGCGGATAATCGCCATGACAACTGGCCACGCCCCCTCCGATGCGGTTGTGTTGGAAAAGGGTGACCTTGTGACCGCACTATGGCAATTATCCGCATTATTTGGAAATGCGTTCATAAACTCAAAATCTTATCCCGATGCTGCTATTATGCGGATAATAGCAGCATCAGAGTAATGCGGATAACTCTTGTCCTCCTCCAATTTTACGACCAAATTATGCTGCTATTAGCCGCCTAATTCATTTTAATTGGGTTTATGAAAGCATATCGAATCCTATGGGACACTAACTGCGCGTGCTTTCCGCGCGTGTCTACCACTCTATGGAGATACCATTGGAAATGTCATGTTTTTTAAACAATTTTGTCATTCCTGAAAAAAGTTCCCACTTTTATCCTTAGTTCCCATGATATAATGCTGATGATATCATATTATTTCCATAAAATAATTGAAATTTTTGCAAAGATGTTAACTGCATTCGCGTTTTGGGGTCAAAAACATCCCTTTCATATCAAAAATAGGATGAAACTCAACGTAAAATCCTACTTTATGTCACCACAAACGATTTCCCACTCTTCCAATTTCGCTTGATGGTATCGTACAGCTTAGTTCCCATGAGTCATTGTGCAGTTTTTTCTAAGCTTTACGATGATGTAAGAATGATGTTCATTGGTCAAACTTTGCGTTCGCGTTTTAGCTTTAAATAAACATGTGTCAGACCACAAGCCAATGGCAAAAGTTTTCATATTCGGGCCGGGCGCGTACTGTACCTAATATGCAGTACAGCAGGCAGGAGCCACGGCCGCCGTGCCCTAGCGTATAGCCTTAGCGCTAGCCGGCTGGGCTGCGCTTGTGCGACTGTGCGTGCGCCGCCGCTGAGCATTGGCGCGCGCAAGGGGTCCAAAAGGCGTAAAAGGACTTGATATGGGGTATTAGATTCTGACAAAAGTCACTTTGAGATCGTTACCAAAACTGGAATTTATCTTTATCATGATTATCCTTGTTTAAAAGGGGATAAATGCATCATGACAAAGAATTATGACATTGCTGGCTTCCCATAGTTGGGATTGAATGGATCCATTACAATCCTTTGTGAGAGTGGGTCCTTGTCAGCATCAAGTCAGCTTTCATTTACCATTTTCTAAGAGTTATGATTGATTTACAGACTTGAAACTGATTTGATGGCAAGTTTTTCTGTCCTGTTCAGCATCAAGTCAGCTTTCATTTACCATTGTGCAAGAGTTATGATTGACTTACAGACTTGAAACTGATTTGATTGCAAGTTTTCTGTCCTGTTCAGCATCAAGTCAGCTTTCATTTACCATTGTGCAAGAGTTATGATTGACTTACAGACTTGAAACTGATTTGATTGCAAGTTTTCTGTCCTGTTCAGCATCAAGTCAGCTTTCATTTACCATTGTGCAAGAGTTATGATTGACTTACAGACTTGAAACTGATTTGATTGCAAGTTTTCTGTCCTGTTCAGCATCAAGTCAGCTTTCATTTACCATTGTGCAAGAGTTATGATTGACTTACAGACTTGAAACTGATTTGATTGCAAGTTTTCTGTCCTGTTCAGCATCAAGTCAGCTTTCATTTACCATTGTGCAAGAGTTATGATTGACTTACAGACTTGAAACTGATTTGCAATTGATAGCAAAAAAATTTCTGTAATACCCCAGTTTCATCATTCTGTGTCGAAACGGGGAAGTAAAATAGGCACTAAGACTCTGTGGCCCATATTCTGAAGTCGGGTTTAAAGTTGTGGTTTAAGTATGGAGAGCCAATTGTTACATAAATCACTAACAGTAGAGATATCATACTTCAGCTCATTTGGCTCTCAAATCATTCAAAATTGTCTAGGAAGTATAAAAAGATTATTGTCTTCACCATCGATGAATCAGGAAAGAGCACAGTAAACATAAGAAACATACAACTTTTAAAAAAATTGATACTTTTGGCTTCCCATACTTAAACCACAACTTTAAACCTGAGTTTAAGGTAAACTCGACTTCAGAATACAGGCCATCATCATTTTTTATCTTCCAGTCTGAAAGGCTTTAGATTAAATGAATGAAATTTTTGAAAATCAATAACTGTGACCATCTGGTAAATGGTTATACCATGGTGGTATCGCCATGGTTATGTTGGGTCAATACTTGGAAACAGATGTGGGAATCTAATTCCTGTTGTTGCAAAGTCAATCAGTTAACTTGTGTGGAATGGTTATTGGTTAATCTTTCATTGTAATCAATTTACCTTGTATTTTTGTTGGCATTTGAAAGCGGAACTGACCAAATTCACCTGTGGTATTATTTTTCCAAGATTTAGACTTGAAAGTGCTGCTACACCGATAGCAGATGTATTTCCCATTTGCAGAGTGCTTCTTAAGTATCTTTACAGTGACCTTCACCGATTAAATTCTATTACAATCCCTTTGTAACATTTTAGATATTTTTGTTATTGATTGAAACTTATACGATTCCAAAAATGTAACCTTGACAGACCAAAAGTATAACGTAGCCATTGGCTTGGCAATTTTCATGTAAAAATGAAAAAAAAAATTGTACTGATTTTCTATCAATGGTCAAAATAGTTTGACTTTAGATGTCAAGCAGATTTGCTTCTGAACCAGTGCTTATGTAAAATGTTAACATACATACATACTTAATTTGTTGAGCATTCAAATTATTTTTTGTCTTAAAAAAATTTGTAGGTAATCAGGAGGTAATTCTATTACTTTAATTCTTACAGCTTTATTAGAGTATACATTAGCCCTGCAGCAGAAGCTTGCTTAAGTTCAAGACTTCTTTTATTTTTTTTCCCTTCATTCTGCAATGCTGTTCAAATACCATGCTTATTTGTACATTGTAGTTAGAGTGCTATTGAAAACATTTTAAATGTCATCCAATATTTTTCCATATAGAAATTATTCATCAGTATCACGAACATTAGTTTGGCACAGCCTCGCAAATGGGCCCAAACATTTTGATGCCTTAGATTGCAGTCAGAATCATTTAAACACACTTAATATAGTCTACTAATTTGTATGGATGCCATTGGAAACAAGCCATCTCGACTTTCATGGGCTATCCTGTCAAGGTATTTTGTTATACTTCACATTATTCATGTACTTGTTATGTTTTACCTGACAAATAAAATCAATCAATCAGTCATAACCACCTCTTGGCTCATCCAGACTATTTGTAGATTATTTCCAAGTTCATCAAGAACCTGAAATGAATGAATGCCATGCTGACTCAATAGATAACATTTACATATGAAAGTTCTTCAAGGCGTTGTAAGAAATGAATAATAGGGTTTTAAGGCCCAAGTAGTTGGCTTGGCTAGGAATGTTATTGAAATGCATTTTGTTTTAATTCAATATTGCTCTTACAAATATTGAGTTTCTGTAAGTTGATTGACTATGAAATATTGAAATGTGATTTACTGCTCATTGAAAATTCAGTTTCTGTCAGTTGTTTCGCATGAATTGAAAAAAAATATACTTCACGTTTTGTTATTTTACACATACTGTACATGTAAGTAAATGAAAACGCTTAATGGCATTAACTCATTTAAAAATATTTATTTGGATATCTTTTCTCTTAGACAATGTAAAATTTTCATGGAATCGCTACTTGTTAATCAATTGAAATGTGATTTACTGCTCATCTAAAATTTAGTTTCTGTCAGTTGTTTTGCTATAAGCTATACATGAATTTAAAAAATATATATTTCATGTTTTGTTATTTTACACATACTGCAAATGTAAGTAAATGAAGACACTTTATGGCATTGACTCATTTTGAAATATTTATTTGGATATCTTTTCTCTTAGACAATGTTAAATTTTCATGGAATCGCTACTTGTTTATCAATTGAAATATTTAGCCTTGTATTATTTGTATATCTTTTTCATTTCTAATTTTGAAATGGATCTGGATTCATCCATTTCAAAATTTGTTGAAGATTTCAACTGTAATTCCAAAGTGGTTTTCTTTTAAATTAATTCTTTGATTTCTCCTTTATAACATACTGATTGGTAACACAAGTAAGATATCAACAACATTTAAGTTTGCTTCAAAATAACCTTTCACTATTCTTTGTATGAAATATCTCATCAATTCTCTGTATATTCATAAAGGCTTATGATCAGATAAGCAAAGTTATTATTTATATTAAGAGGATATGAAAACTGTATGAAAATATACAATTAGGTTAGAAAATCCTTATTTCTGTATATAGCTCTAAAAGTTTTATATAGAGAAGATTTATTTTGTGAAATATGATTATTTGATTTGACTCCAAACACCACTGTAACAGTGAATGCTCTGTTGTAGCAAACAGTTTAGGGTATTCATGTGTTATGATGTACAGATTGATATTCATTTTTGCCATATGTGTGTTATGAATGACTGAACCAACATAGATGAAAATAAATGAAGTCTATTAATGAAAACAAAATGTATGATTAATGTTTTATTTGGATTATTTGTTCATTATTCTGTCTGCAAGAATAATTTTGCGGAAATTTGTTTGATGATTTTTTTGTGCGCTGATGTTGTGTATGTGGTATAAATGCAGGAGTATTCTACATAATTATTTTCATTTGTTCCATAATAAACAAATGTGCCTTATGGTAGAGTGGGCTTGCTTAAAAAAAATTGAAATTTAGAGCATGAAATTTGATATTCATTTGAAAGAATGACACATCCAACATAATAATGTACACATGTTTTTCCATTATATGCAAGCTTCAAATTTTTAATCGAATTAACATTTGAAATTAGGTTTGTTCAAGATTTTGGCCTGAAATTACCTCTAAAACCGATCTGATGAACTCAAATTTTATTTGCTTACTTGCTAATGCATGATGCTCCTTTTATACATACCCCATAGATTATTTTTTAAATGGTTTTAGATAAGAAAGAAAAAAAATTGCGATAATACAAATCATCAATACAGAAAACGGCCTATTGAAAACGAGACTCCAAGCATTCCCAAATTATCAAATCAAAATAGGTTGAGATCATAGCGGAGAAAGTGCTATAGAAAATAAGATGATGGTGATGATGATTATTATTGTCATTATTATTACTATTATTATTATCATTATTGTTACAATTATTACATTTTTAGCTCATCCGGCCTGAAGGACAAGATGAGCTTATGCCGTGGCATGGCGTCCGTCGTCTGTCGTCCGTCCACAATTTCAAAATGCTACTACTTCGCCATTTCAAGTCCGATTTCAATTCTGTTTGCTTTATATGATAGCACTAGGTGGGGCATTCAAAACTTCTACACAGAATTTTGAAATTCATTAAATATGCTAATTTATGCGCATTTTTCAAAATTCACAAAAAATGCTACTTCTTTATTTATTGACCGATTTTGATTTTTTTGCTTCCATCTGGTAGAGCTTCATGAGGTTCACCAAACTTCTACACAGAATTTTGAAATTTTGACCAGAACAATTTTTATGCTAATTTATGCGAAATTAATTTATGCATATTTTTAAAAATTCACATAAAATGCTTCTTTATTTGTTGACCGATTTTGATTTTTTTTCTTCCATCTGGTAGAGCTTCATGAGGTTCACCAATCTTGTACACAGAATTTTGAAATTTTGACTAGAACAATTTTTATGCTAATTTATTCATATTTAAAAAAAAATCACATAAAATGCTTTTTCTTCTGTAATTGTTGACCGATTTTTTTTCTTCTTCCATCTTGTAGAACTTTATGAGGTTCACCAAACTTCTACACAGATTTTTGAAATTTTCAGTAGAAAATTACTTATGCTAATTTATGCGAAATTTATTCAGAAATCACAGAAAATGCCTCTTCTTTATTTGTTGACAGATTTTGATATTTTTTCTTCCATCCAGTAGAACTTCATGAGGCCCACCAAACTTCTACACAGAATTTTGAAAATTTTCAGTAGAAAATTATCTATGCTAATTTATGCGAAATGTATTCATAAATCACAGAAAATTCCTCTTCTTCTTTATTTGTTGACAGATTTTGATTTTTTTTCTTCCATCTGGTAGAGCTGCATGAGGTTCACCAAACTTGTACACAAAATTTTGAAATTTTGTCTGGAAAATTATTTATTCTAATTTATGCAAAATTTATTCATAAATCACAAAAAATGTTTTTTCTTCTTCATTTGTTGATCAATTTCAGTTTTGTTTGCTTTATATGATAGCTCGAGGTGGTGATACAAAATTTAAACATAGAATTTTGAAACTCATTGAATCTGCTATTTATTCATATATTTTCAAAACTCACAAAAATTGCTTACTTATTTGTTGATTGATTTTGGTTATTTTTGTTCCATCTGAGAGCTACGTTAGGTTCACCAAGGTTCTACACAGAGTTAAGAAACTTTGACTAGATAATAATTAATACTTAATTCATATGAAATTTATTCATAGATCACAAAAAATGCTTCTATGTCATTTCTTCATCAATTTTAATTCTATATCCTCAATTTATGTCACCAATATAATTCACTACAGTGTCAACTGGGCTGAAATTAAAATTGTGTTAAATTGTGTTGCGAGATGCCGGATGAGCTCCACATCATTGATGTGCTAGTTTCATTATTACTTCTTTTATTATATTTTTGCTATTACATTATTATTCATTATTACTACTAACATTTTCATTATCATTATTAGAAGTAGTAGCAGTATTATTATTATTATTATTATCATCATTTTCTCTGTTGTTGAGGTATTCATTACAACAATGATTAGATGTCAATGGGTGCAAAGACGAAATGAAATCCATGCTAGGGGGTTTGGAAGAGAATAACTGAAGTAGTGAAACAATGATAAACACATCTCATTATCACCACCGCACCATCATTACGACCGGTTCAAGATCGCCAGCGTGATGCAACAGTGACAATCATGCCCATCTCTATTCATGATGCAGCTTCATCAATGCAGCTTTCCGAGAAAAGTAAACCCTTTTGACCAACTACAAGTCAATACTTCTACATCTTCTCGAGATAGCTACACCCCATAATCACCACAATTATAACACTTTCCTGTAGTGTTTTCTTAGAATTTTGTGCATCATGTCCGATATGGAATGGATGTGACCAATCACTGTCTTCCATCTTTCCCTTTCCGCTTCAAGCTTCTTTTGTTCTCCAATATCTCCTTCAAGATCCCCTCAAAACTATAGATTGCATAAGTTTTGTATAATGTATACGCACGATGGACGCTGATGGGGTTTCTTGAGTGATGATGAAGATTTGATCTTAATGCTCATCTTGCAATTCGATTCTTGCTCGGTGATTCTTGATTTCTTGTTATTTTGGCAGCTCATAATATGATCTCTGTTCTTTTTCAAACGCTGAACCTTTATATGGTTCTGTTATTTGATATTGATATTCCTTGGATCGCAAAACTGAATAATGTTCACAGACCACCCTTCACATTCCTCTTGCTCTGCATTGATAGTCTTCATTCGGGCGTTATGTGTTAAAAACAATATCGAAACAAAGTGACCAATGGTAATACTAAAATTCAAAAGAAAATAATGGGTTTTTTATTGGATTAAAACAAAAAATAAAAAACAAAGAAATCTTGTCAAAAAACAATTTTATATTCCAGGAAAATTATTTGATAATTTGTTATCCTGCAAATGCATTAGCTATATGTAAATCATTGAAATGGTTCGAATCAAACTCAAAATAATATTGGCCGAAATTTCCTGTCTCTGTACACACATTTCAGATCAATTTCAGTTTGAGAATGACAATGAAAATTCTATGGAACCTTTTTTCTAAGACTGAGCCCTAGAAATAGCAGAGTGGGATGATCTGATTATGAAAAATTACCAAAATAATACGAAAGTTTTTTTTTTTAAGAATCTCTTTTAAAGACCACCCCCCCAAAAAAAAAAGGCGGGGGGCTCACAACAGCCATTGAGAGAGCCGGTTTGCCGTATACATCAAACAATCAGAAGTCGAAGGATAAGTATTAATATAAGTGTAGTAGATAAGAAAAGTGTGGTGAGCAAAGGGTATGATGGGAGAGGTACAGAATATAACTATGTGTAGATATAAATACTAAAACATTGCGCGATAAAGATGAATTTGATTCGTGGATATTTGGCCTAGTAATGGGAGGTGGGAGAGGAATATAAGATAGTGACAGATGGGAGAGACCGACAGATCCATCCATAGATATGGATAGAAAAATAGACAAAACGGGAGAATCAGAGATAGGCATAAGGGAGACGACTATTGGCTGTCTATCTTCAGGTGCTGTTGCTGCCCGACGAAGCACGTACATCATTAAAAAGCAGCTATCAGGGAATTCCAAGAAAAGCGCTCTATAAAAGATTCACGCATTATGACGGTACACCGAGCCTAGCGAGGTAGCCAGCCAGCCCTGTAAGACCTTTCGTTTGACTATGATCTGACGTATCACATATGCAGGAAGTTTCCGAAGAGCGAGATACGAACAACAGCAGTCAGAACGTGATTGTCAACACGTGCAGTCAAATTGCAGTGTTGGAGTGAGTGGCGAGGCAAGTTGACGCGACATGCCGGAACGGTTCTGAGGGTGCAGTCTACAGTAGATGTAAGATCATGTCTGAGCAATATGGCGTCTGAGACAAAAATGACAAAAAGCTCTTATTCATCTTTTTTTTGTCACAAACCTCTTAAGCACATTCAAGTATGTATCAAACGTTTGAAATTATATGAGATACGTAAAAAAATTATATTAACCTTTCAAATTGATATAGGCGTTTCACAAACTCGTCATAATAAATGTCACTTATCATTGTTTAGAGTTTTTAAAACTTGTGGACCTGCAACCCCCAAACATATTAGGACAATGCTCTTCAAATTCTTCGAAAGGACAGATATGCGAGTTGTGTATAGGCCTATAATTATATTCATATTTTATTCTTAAAATGTTAAAATGGTATTTGTGTCTGTTTATTTATTTGTTTGATCCTAATAAACGAAAGTTGTATTTGGGACAGCATTATAGGCCTTTTCACGTTTGCCCATAATAATTGTTTTTACTCTTTTTTTTAGGGGGGTGCTTTATATACCCCCCCCCCCCTTTACTCTTTCAATAGAAGCGGAAAATAGAGCCTCAATACTGACAATCAAGATAAAAGATTATGGCTACTTATACAAAATAATACATTTCAACAATATACTTGTAATTTCGTGCCCTCAGAAAAAAAACATGGAGCAAACGTTTCAGTTGTAAAAAAAATGTAGGTCTCATGGTCTATTTTCTACAGTACATTCATCGTATGGTATATTAGTCTGCGATTTCAGGGGCATCGTACGTGGTTTCGACTACGATTTTAATGATAACATTGTATATAACCATCGTATTGAGTTCATTTGCTATGCATAAGATAGGGCCGAAAACAAGATGTAAACAGGCCGTACGGAGATCGTATCAATATCGGACAATGATCGTAAGAATGTCGTGTGGCTTCCGTCCGTTTATATAACAATTTTGGAGGATATTGATAACTCGACGCTAAACGCGCAAATAATAGAGGCTATATACGGATCGTAATACGTAAAACAATCGTATATCGTTACATTATGCCACCCCCATCGCGATCGTGCGATTGGAGTAATGCGATTAGTTTAGGTTCATCCTACGACGATCGTAGATCAAAATGTTAACGAGATGAATTCAATGAAATGCTGCTCACGCTGCCCCTCAAGCATGCCATGCGTATACAAATAATGCGTCATTATCCAATCCGATCCACCACCTGCGCATCAGCGAGAAACGATTTTTCCCGCTTTCAGCAGGTATAAACGTGTTCCCGCCAGTTTTATCCAGTGGCTGTTTCGGCAGGAGTATGTTTCCTTTAGCGATCATTTTACTCGTGACGTCATTCCTTCCAGGCTACAGACAGCAGAGTGATATTGGATGGACGGACTTTCTGAGAAACTGAAAATGAGTCGTCGTCTTTTGATGAAATGTGTGATTGACGGATTGTTCCCCCTTACCCTCCTGCCCTCTTCCCCATCTCTCTACATCTTCCAACCCCCCCCCCCATCTCCGTCTCTCTTTATCTCTATCTATCAATCTCTCTTCATCATCCTCCATTTTACAGTGTATCCTCATTTTCTAACTTGCAACTTTCCCTTTTGCAACATTTTTCCTTTCAAAATTCAGTTACGATAATAGCCAATTACGTGTTCTCCCCCACCCCTCTCTCTATTTCACCACCAACTCCCTCTTTCCCTCTTATCATAATTTATTTCCCCTTTCTAAGGCCCAGCATTATACATTTCCATCATCATTATTTTTGTCTTTTTGCTATCGTCTAATTTGCTTTGACTGTTTTTCATGTATGCGTGCGTGTAATTGATTTGAATAGACATCAATAAGATTGGCCTATGTTTATTTATCTCTAGAACAGAATTTCAACGTCACCATCCAAAGGACGTACCTACAGTTCGAACCTCTGCATTTATAGCTTCCCCAATATATTACATGAATTACAAGCGCATGCGCGCCACTACCCCTGTCGGTCTGGCCAATAATATGCCAGCTGAATATACCGGTCATTAGACCTAACTCTCTACGAACACACACACACCCTCACCTCCACACTCAACTCAATATTCCGTCCTTCTCTCGCAATTCTGTAACTTACTTTATCTTTTTGCCATCTCCCTCCCCTCCCCACTTCAAATAGACATAAGTGACTTATACTTTCATGAATTATGTTATATGTAACTTTACTTAACCCCGCTATGTGATTTTTCTTCACTATTGTCTGGTCCCTCTATACGTTCTCATCTACTGTAGATAGTTCGATGAATTTTTTTATTCTTTCTTTCGAATCATCTTCTCCCCCCCCAAAAAAAAGGGCCTACAAGATAATTTTCGTCATAATTCCTTCTCTAGCTCCACTGACCCCCCCCCCCCCTTCATCTTTCTCTCTCTGTCTCCATCTCGCCCATATGCATTTCGTTAGTTTATTTTCTTATTATATTTGGAGCAGAATTTATGTTTTCCTGACTCAATATTCCTTCTTTCTCTCGCAATTCTGTAATTTAATTTATCTTTTTACCATCTCCCATCCCTCCCCACGATAGGTAACTAATCATGGATTATCTTATGTAACTGGTTTTGAAGGTTCACTTTAGGTCCGATACATCTCACAACTTCTCGGGCCCTTACACTCTAAAAGTTTACCAAATATTGGGTAAAATGGGAACAAGCATGTTTGTTGGGTAAAAAAATACCAAATATTTTGTAAATTTTACCCAATGTTGCGTTGAAATTTACCCTTCAAACATGCATTTTTCCCAATATTGGAGGAAAAATTACCCAGCAAACATGTATAATATGGGGTAAATTTTACTCTCTGTATTTAGAGTGTATCTCACTTTAAGTCTCTCTATTCAGCGCGTGTCCCCCACGCCCCCTCCCCTCTATCTCGCGTCACTCTATCAAAGACCCGGGATCAAAGTACCTTCACTTGATCTGAGATCCATCGCAATTTGACTATCGATGACTCGCTTAATGATTACTCGCTTGGGGAAACTTTATCTGTATTCAAAAGAAACGGGATAAAATACCAATACAGCCAAAAAGGAGCTATCCCCGTGTTACCCCCGCACGGATCGTTGGTTTTGACCAGATTAACCAGGACCGTTAGCACTGCCAAAATTCATGCTTTTACTTTCTGTTCTGAGGAAGACCTTTTTTAAACTACAAGCAGAGACTGCGTATAGCGTCAGTTACAAGATGGCGTCGTGTGTCATTTCGCAGTGAAAAATTGATAAGCATTTCGAATTTGACAAACGTTGTTACGAATGTGCTATTGGAATATGCGAAATGAGACAGTCCAAGAGGATTTGTGTGTGGATGACTGGAGGGGAGAGGGTGAATTCTGCTTGTCTGCGCATAAGCAATCAAATTCCAGGAAAAGATTTGACGCCAAGGCGAGGAAATAATGAACGATCGAAACTTGCGCCAAGGTGGACTTGTTATCAAATACCATAGGCAGTCGAGTGTGCTTCGAAATTGATGCACTCTCTCTCTCTCTCTCTCTCTCTCTCACTCCTTCCTCCGTCTAGTCCATTGTTCTCTCTTTATACATACATACATACATACATACATACATACATACATACATACATACATACATACATACATACATACATACATACATACATACATACATACATACATGCATACATACATACATATATATATATATATATATATATATATATATATATACGTAAAAAGAGTACAGGCGTGGACGCTAGAAGTAGTTTTCAATCGTATCTCATTAAATGGCTAGCTTTCGGCCACGGGCCTTCATGAGGCCTATATGTATTGAAACAAACAGAACAAAACAAAACCATACAAATAAAGTCGTAATAACAACAGAGTAAATAAAGGGTATAAAAAGTACAGAACAGAAAGGTAACAGTAAAATAACCAACAAAAAAAGAGGGGGTAGTGAATTAAACGAGATGGTTGGGTACAATTGAAAAGGAATTGGTAACTTAAACTGTGAAGAAAGACGAGGTATTTACCGGCAATGAGATTAACTAGGGTTTCTGTGCATCTGTGAGGGTGGCTAATCTTGCGAAGTATGCACTGTGATTAAAATGAAGGATAATGATTCATGCAGAAATTTATATATTTATTTATTTAGGACGAACCCTTGAATTCCAATCCCAATCCCAATTAAATTTATTCTGCAAATTTTCATTTTCGATGTCCTTCATATTAATTTTATGCCAGTAGAGAGGGGGAGAGAGAGTTGTCAAAGCTGTTATGCATGCATAATTTTTCATACTATACACCTGCTTTCCTTGATAAGCCTACCCGATATATTACATATACTTTCTTATATGAGGTTTGCAGTAAAGAAAACCGATCAAGTTTGATGGGTTATTTTTTTCTCTTTTTTTTGCTGGTATATTCCGAAGTGTTTGGATTCAAGTTTCGAGGTTAGCGGCGTTTTCTACTTTGTAATGAAACATCCTATGATATCCTTATCTTTAATCAGTTCAAGGACCAAAGGACCATAAGCAATAATACAATAAACATATTGATGATAATTATATTATGTGGAAATCATGCCCACTTTTTTAACATGTATTTTGATGACAGAATTGCGAAGTCTTATGTGTTTTTCGAAACTACAATCTACAGGAGTAACATTTCAACTCCCCCCCCTCTCCCTCCCTCTCTCTCTCTCCCCCCCTCTCTCTCCATCCACCCCAGCATGCACATCATCGCGTCTCCTCTTCATGGTCCTGGCAAAGTGACAATGTGTCCTAACTTAAAAGTCAAGTCCACCTCAGAAAAATGTTGATTTGAATCAATAGAGAAAAATCAGACAAGCACAATGCTGAAAATTTCATCAAAATCGGATGTAAAATAAGAAAGTTATGACATTTCAAAGTTTCGCTTATTTTCAACAAAATAGTTACACGAACGAGCCAGTTACATCCAAATGAGAGAGTCGATGACGTCACTCACTCACTATTTCTTTTTTTTTTCATTGTTTGAATTATACAATATTTCAATTTTTACGAATTTGACGATTAGGACCTCCTTGCCTGAAGCACAAAATATTAAAATAATGGAATTCCATGTGTTCAGGGAGGAATGAAACTTCATTTCACATGACAATGACGAGAAAATAACAATATTTCATATTTCATATAATAAAATACACAAAAGATCAACACTCTCATTTGGATGTAACTGGCTCGTTCATATAACTATTTTGTTGAAAATAAGCGAAACTTTAAAATGCCATAACTTTCTTATTTTACATCCGATTTTGATGAAATTTTCAGTGTTATGCTTGCTGATTTTTTCTCTTTTTATTCAAATCAACTTTTTGTTGGGGTGGACTTGTCCTTTAAGATTATGAAAGAACCCTTCTTAAAAACAAACTGAACAAACCGAAATATATATATATATATATGAGACAATCGTCAGGGGAAATGTTATACCCCTTATTCTCACAGCCTATTGATTTTACCATTAAAAAAACAACACTTTTTCAATACATTTGTTTCAATGAATAATTACTCAACATATTTTGGGTAGTGAATGAACGAACCTCTAATGGGAATGATATAAGTTGAATGTTCAATTATAAGTTAACGTTTTGTAAAATTTTGTAAGCTTATTCATTAAAATTCCTTTCCGTGCCTCCAGTTTGGCACATCCCTGTGCTTTGTAAATTTTGAATTATTATTTTCTTGTAATAATAATAATATTGATAAAAATAATAGTAACTATCATTATCATCATCATCGTCATCATTATTATCATAATCATCATCAGCAGTAGCAGCAGCACCACCACCACTATCATCACAATCCCCATCACCATTACCGTCAGATTATCGTGCTTTTTTTTAACTTTAACTGAAGACTTTTTTACCCTTTTTAAATGTTATCAAAATTTTATAGGGGTTGCCTTCCTCGAAATATTACCTTCTCTCACCGGCATTACGGTAAAGATATAAATATCAAATGCGCAGCATCATCCTGCTAGTGCTACAAAAATGGATTATACGCATTTAACTAATATCAACGTGTCATTTCAAATACTCTTGCGTAGCTCTGAACTACTATTCTATCTCAGAATACTTTAAAATAATATAACGAATTCTAACATCTCTTTCAATCACAGAAGCCCTCAAGTTCTTGATTATACACAGAAAATACAGACACCAAGGGTCATTCTTTCACTCGCAGCATCCAACCTGCAAGTACGAACGAACACCAAAATATATATATATATTTACCATGTACGTTACAACTCTAACGCAGCAAATCCACTGCTGGCGCAAACGAAAAAATGTAACATCGAGAATAGGCAATACCTCAAAATCTTTTTCACAGCAATCCGCAATTCTACCAATTGAACGTCAGAAAAACGTACATTTTCGGTGCAGGAATTTATGAATAGACCATCCACCTGCAAGTGGAAACACCACAAAATGTACTTCAGCAAATACACCCCCCAAAAATATTACATAACAACTACACTAACGCACATCTCAATTACCTTCAACGTCACGGTAACATTTTCACCACTTCGATGCAGCTCTCCCATCGCTGCTACAACAGAAAAATGTATACGGCATTTATATGTGTGTGTGGGTGGGTGTGTGTGTATAAACACACATACATACATATTGTTAACCTTCCTGTTTTGGAAAACAATCTAAAAGTTACGTATAGCAATAAACATGATAAAAACGTGGAACTTTTACTTTAGGTAGTATCAATCGTGTTAACTAAAAACGTGTATTCGTATAAACACAAACTTTGCGTAAGTTTCGAAAATTGGGAACTTACTGTATTTGTTTTCTCAAATTGCAACATTTCATTTGTTTATTCATTTGAATGTGTGTGGGTTTTTTTTACTAATCTATACAAGTCTTGAAAATTCTATAGTGAATTTTAAAGCTAATTTTCAAGCTTCTAGGGAAGGTTTCAGATTTAGTGTCTATGGTCAATAAAGTATTATGGAAGTAAGGCTGGATTAAGGATGTGTGTAACCGCTAAGACGTCATCACCAGAGCACGGTACCGTAAAGGCCCTTATATTTAGATTAATCTAATCCATGCATTATAATACAGCTGACTTGTTTGTATAAACATGTTTGTAGTAAACAGGTTACTTAAGGTTACTTAACAGGTTACTAAACAATGCACCAAAATAGAATCGCAATTAAATATTTTTATTGGCCCTTTTCATTTTTTCTGCAAGCATGGTAAAAATGAAAGAATTAATGATCATGGTGAACTTTTTAATGACCGCTGTGACATGTGTAAGGAACTATCATATCGGTTTAACTGTGATGAAAAAATAAATAAAGGTGTTTTTCTCTTCCAAGAATTACGTTATTTTCTAATGATATCGTACAAAAGTATAAGTGTTAAGTGTATTTGTTGCACGAACAACGTTTGTAAAAGGAAGAAATGAAAAAAAAATTACATTTGATATTGGAAAGGAGAGAAATCAAACAAAATGAGAGTACACTAACATATATAAAGAGAAAAGTAATTGAGAGGGATAAAATCAGTCTTTGGGGACAGTAATGACAGGAATTATTTCCAATTCGTCTAATGCCATTTCATCCAGTTGCCAACTCGTTTACTTTCATTATGGTCTACCTTCAGTTCGTCGTCTCTCCACATGGTCTACTCTAATTTAGTCTAATGCCATTCCGTCTAATAACCAGTTGGTCCAATAGCCATTTAGTCCATATCCCATTTGGTCTAATTGAACAAAATGAATGAAAAGAAAATGGGTATTACATCAACTGGTTAT
The DNA here is from genome assembly GCF_018143015.1 of Lytechinus variegatus. NCBI lineage: Eukaryota > Metazoa > Echinodermata > Echinoidea > Temnopleuroida > Toxopneustidae > Lytechinus > Lytechinus variegatus. The sequence continues at coordinate 22,531,319 of NC_054749.1, forward strand.
TAGACGAAATGGTAATAGACGAACTGGCGATTGGTCGAAGTGATGATTGGACCAAAAGGTTATTGGACTAAAATGGCTGTTAGACGAAATGTTGATGGACGGAATGTCATTAGACTAAATGAAGGTTGACCATGTGGTCAGTGGACGAATCGGGAATTTAACTAATGAAATACCACATTACTATAAAAGCATAACGAATGAAGAAGATTATGATGTTGATGATAATGATGATAATTATGATGATGATGATGATGATGATGATGATAATCATGATGAAGAAGAAGAAGAGATAGTCAAAGAGTGTTGATGGACGGAATGTCATTAGACTAAATGAAGGTTAACCATGTGGTCAGTGGACGAATCGGGAATTTAACTAATGAAATACCACATTACTATAAAAGCATAACGAATGAAGAAGATTATGATGTTGATGATAATGATGATGATGATGATGATGATGATGATGATGATGATGATGATGATGATGATGAAGAAGAAGAGATTTCCTTTTAAGAAAATGATCCATATGAGCAAGAACTGAAATAATCACATGTAAGTCAGAGAGTGAAGTATGAAAGTGAATTAATCAAATAAATATCAGTTTGTTGAATCAATCGTTCTGTAAACATGAAGACAAACATACTTCTCATCAGAGTTTATATTCATTAAAAGAACTGTCAAATGCTGCCGTCGTGTCAATTGCAATGTTCATCAAACTTCCCATCTGAATGCACGGTCTCATTTTATCTTGGCTTCAGAAAGTTCGTCTGACTCGTCTCAGTAAATTCCATTTATAAAATGATCTCTATACCTGGAAAGCCAGATGGTCATTTCACTTATCCCTTGTTTAACGTCCTTCAAAAGAGAAAATCAGAAACCGTGTTCATGATGAAACGAATGGCAATGACGTCACTAAAAATCTGTTGTCATGACTACCATTACATGGTAGGCCTACACATCATATTCTCTGAGAATTTCATCTCTGGACTACATTGAAATAATGGGAGAAGATTTTTTTGTAGACGAGGCAGTGTAGAGACAACAGACGGGCAATGCAGATAGATAGATAGATAGATAGATAGATAGGCAGATAGATAGATAGATAGATAGGCAGATAAAAAGATACATAATTATATATAGGATAGATAGAAACAAAAAGAAAGAACCAAAAAAGAAAGACATGTCTTGATGGAGATGCAAAGGTCACATTTAAGGAAAGAAAATAACCTTTTTTTTTAAACCCTAGCTTGACAGAAAAAAGATGAAAACTCAAGTCTTGATTGGGTATTTAAATGTCACATGTATTCAGAAAGTGCTTATTTTCCGTGCTTGTATGACCTTTGGCGTAGATTAATAATACAAGTCTTTATTTCAATTATAGCTTTGTCGTACTGAAATAAAGAGGGTAACTTTAAAATCCTGATTTTCATAGATATTTCGGGTTCATACAAGTTTTATTATATAACTCTATGTTTGTCATTATTCACTCATCTTCCTGAATCCTTTGAAAGTAATCTTTGCTTTTCTAGGCGTCAGATTAATGAACGTACCCCTGAATTTTCCAGGAAACGACATTAGATTGATCCGACTAAATCAAATCAATGCCTAGCAACCCACGAACACGCCACAGGCTCATAGCGCACTCTGATATTTATTTTATTGACTACACGAGCTCATATCAACATCGTTGCATAAGTACTGAATATAGCTATGTTCCACATAAAAGGAAAGTGATCATGGTAATTATCATTGCTTCAATAATACAATGTGCCTGTATTTATAATTTGACTTTTTTCTCTGATCCCGACACAATAAAGTATGACTCAAAAGAAAGAGAATAAAAGGGAATATTTCCTTCTGTAACTAGACGCCTTTTGCATGCACGGAGTTCGAGATTTCTTGTAATTCCTCTCGATAGGTATGTTGAAAACATTTCTCAGAAACGGATAATGACCCATCATATAATATTACGCCTACATACCCTTCATTTTATGATTGAAAACCGAGAACAAGGGTAAGAAATACAAAATAGGGTTGTTTTCAATCCTCTGTGAGGCATTTCAAAATAACCGATGTCTCTCAAATGTGGACATGAAGTGAATGCGTATTGTTTTACATTTTGAATTAATACGGTTAATTGTCATAGGTTCTAATATTTTTCTTAATACGAATCGTATTTCCAAACTTACATCTTATTCATTTCCAACTATTCTAGAATCATTATATTCAGTCGAATGCACAAAGCGTTTGAAAGATATCTTCAGTTGATATGAAAACATTGTGGGATACAAGTCAATAATGATCATGTAAATCTCATCGTTAACGTACTAAAGACACACAGACACTTCAAGTCCGCGCATATCCATACACACACCCAAACACACCCTCACAGTCACCCAACCCACACACACGCACACGATATTACAAATAATGCCTACAGAATTTCCATTATTTATAATGTAGGATAAAAGAGCATTTTCTCACACACACACACACACACACACTACACACAACACAAACACACGCAGCACCTACGCCAAAAAGCACATCCACACGCGCATACACACTCACACACACTTACGACTCTCGATTGGGCATAATTATGAAGTTAGCCTCTACCTGGACGATTATGTGTAGATGATGCATCTTCAAAGCCATAAGAGTAATTTCCTAGGGACTGCAATACATTCAAATTATTGACATGATTGAGGAAAATGCAAGCACGGGGCACAATGATAGTGCGAGGTGTTTTTGGCTTTTTACATAAGTTTTAACGATCTTGACGCTTTTGGGACAATCGTGGAGAAATTACAATTAAGTTGATTAAATAAAACAAACAAAAATTTTTTTTGGCTTGGAGAGTAGGATAGTCATGTACAGCAACATCTCCCCTACCCCTCCCCACCCCGATTTACATCACTGACTTTAACCTTTTCAGTTGAAAATTCTCTTCTAAAAACAAGGATTTTCAACTCTATTGTTAACAATAAACAATGGAATTAATTATGACGCATGATTCCGGGAAATAGGCCTATCGTGATTCAGTGACACAAATTTTATGCAGTCAGTTAATCGAATCTGGTTTTCTTTTCGATTTCCCTGGATAATTCGGTGGCATTTGTTTGAAGATATGTGGATCTAGATTTAGGAGAATAATCGCCCTCGATCACAACAATAAAAAAATTGAGGAAGTTGTGTTATCGAACGCACCCACAATCACAGACATGGCTCTGTAGTGTATAGCGTATAAAATATTAAGTGGCGCCCTGTTCATTCACGCGCATAGCCAAAGTTCTGATTGGCCATTCGTGACATGAGCAAGTTATCTCAGTGGGATTACAATATTGGTCTGTTCATTAATGTACCTATGCCTACTTGGGGGTACTTGCCCCCCCCCCAAAAAAAAAGAGACCCAAAAAGGGGTAAAATATGTTCAATCATCTTTACAGATTATGTTAAAATCAATCGCAAAATTTTGATTTTCTTTTTTAAGCTCAGCTCGCTGTTAATAATTTTCTCACAAACGCAATCTCCTATCCCCCCCCTATATTTTTTTTACTCGATATAACGTATTTGTCCTCACAGTGAGGTACTGATACCTATGGGGGTTATTCCCCTTGCCACACAAACATACAGATGAATTCACACAAATAAAATAAATGAAATATGTTTTATAATTCTAAACAATTTACACAATTAATGTTGTGGAAATTAATTTGGCGGTTTTCCATAAGATTTTTTTAAATCTTATTACACGAAAGTGCACCTGGTCTATGAAATTATGGCCGACTCTTTCATTTCATTCAGCTCACGGTTAATTCAACAACAACAAAAACAATATTATTTTTTTCCAAAAATTTGCACCAAACTGAATGCATGCTGTAAACAGTACATTCGAATTGCACTCATATTTTGACCCCATAAAACCACCTAATAGGGTTCAATTTGGCAAAAATGAGGACAAGGTCAATCCGAGCTATTTTTTCGGAGGGGAAAATAAAACAAGTAAGCGATGGAGATAATTGTCGCTGCCCAGGGTGACTGCATAGTGTGCAGAATATTCTAACAAGTCTACCAGCGCGGCGTATTCCAGGAAAAGTCGAACATCTTTTCCGTCAAAGCACGCGTTATTGGTTTACTCTTTAGAACGCTGCAGGCAAGGCTGTGTTACAGATTTTTCGCGCTTGCGCGGAGAAAGCACTTCAGACAATTTCTCTGCAGACAGAATGCACACTTTTATCGGAACATAGGCCTACTTTATTCGTATCAACAATTAATGTTTACAGCTTTTACCCTACATCCTTCACCATTCACAGTCGTTATACAATTATGTTGTCAGTCTATCCGGACAATTGTTTTATCATCACGATGAATTTTAATCCTAAATCATTGATCTAATTCATCAAAAACAATGTGACGTATGGAATTGTTTCGTTATCATGACTTGTACCGCTCTGCTGGTCAATGTAGTGATAAGATTTTCTACTGAAATTCACACATGTTGTTCTTTCAGCATTACTCTTTTCGTTTGCTACATGCAAGATTCAACAAATTTCGCTCATTTGAAGATTACAGAAACAAAAGATTGGTTAATAATGGATTGATGTGATGATAACGACTGCCGTATGGTTCAAAGACCGAGGCAAAAAGGAGAAATGCAAACGAAAGAGGGTGATATTTTAAAAAAAATATAATTTCAAAATCTATCCGAATGTCATGTTCGGCCCACGGCTAATTGTACCCCAGATCTAAAACGCGATTGACAATAGCGTTCGAGGTGCATGATTATATTCATCAAACTTCCCTTATCAAATAAAGTTATAAGAACCCATCATGAATCGGGCGGTACCAAGAAATTACTTATTAGATTCGTACGCACGATACGCTTCTTCAAACCGCACGTTCTGACCAAGTCCTGGTTAACGTAAGACGTAAAGCAGACATGAATCGACATAATGCCTTTAACCCTATACCTAATCGGCAAAAAGCCAAAACGACCACCTTTTTTCAGAATGTACTCTAAAAACCTGTTAGTCTAATTCTTCTATTTCTTTTGTCCGTGCAGCCGTATAAAAACGCTATCCGAGAATATGAGATGTGATTTCTTGTAATCATGAAATTTGGCGCGAGATGCAAGGACCAATCGCTTACGGCTGTTTTCCATGAATGTCAAAAATATTTCAAATCAAATTAGAGTCTCCCTCGGTCCCCTTTTTCAGTTTGAATTTCAATGTAAATTGTCTAACATTTGGAACAGAAGTTATATACTAAACGTCGTCTCTATGCAGTTGATACCGGGAAGTACAGTGTAACTTTGATATAGCAAGATATTCATTACCGGTTACCCCATATCATGTATTTCCTAATCAGAAATAGATCCCGGAGTGTAATGCGGTCTCCAAATATGAAGACGGAACATCAGTATCAAATGCCAAGTTAGCCTTTCCGAGGAAGAATTAAACCACCTACCGTATCGGACAATCACTCAAACCATCGAACACTCATCACAGTATGTGCAAGTGACACTTTGAATTAATTTTTGCAACCCTCGACTAAGAAACCGATTACCCGATACCTTGTCGAGGCGGGATACGATAATGCGCTTGAACTTCATGTGACGTCACAGGTTGTTGTGGTTCCCGCCAAATATTCGTGGTATTTCACGCCTGCAACCATTGGCGATGGGACAGAATCATTTCTTGCTGCCGGTACGTCATCGCGGGGTTTCGCAGAGGAAAAACATGGAAATGAATACTCATACAGTGTTTGATTAGATGAATATTCATATCCCGCTTTGTTTATGGGCGCGTGGGAGGGGTTGTACTTCGGTAGGTGCCATACCACTAATATTAGAAGTAGCAATAGTAGCTGTACTATTACTAGTGATAATAATAGTGATGATATAACATGATAATAATAATAATAGTAATTATAACAATAATAATAATGATGATAATAATAATGATAATGATAATTGTGAAGATGATGATGATGATAATAAGAATGAAATTCGTAATAACAATAGTGATGAGAATGATGATGATGATGATGATTATGATGATGGTGGTAATAATAATAAATTTATTATGATAATATCCGCCCTCCTTGACGCTAGAGGAGCCATTTTATCAGCTTTAATCTGATTGCCATTCCGTCCACATGCATCCACTAATAAATATTTACTACATTTGGGTCGAGGGCAGCATGATGTAAATGTGTTTGCTGAATGTAAATACTTCATTTAGAACCCACGACTCGTTTATCGAAATGCGAGAATCAAGACCACTCGACCAAGACATTTCGTTTAATTTCCGTATATTATATACTTTTTTTTGTTTTTCCTTACAGTTATTGTAATTTTTTGTCAAATTTGGAATGAAAAAGATTGCAATTAATCAATCAAGACACCTTCAATATTTACCAGTATGTAATTCTTTATTCACTTACATCGTTTAATTCAGCTGTGCTTATAAAATTGATCGTTTATCATTGTACCCTTTACACATTGACGTACATGTAAAAGAACACTTACACTTATCTTAGTTTTATAAATGATTTTATTAATTTACTTCCTGTAAGACTTTTTAGAAATCATAATCCAAATTAACAATTTCCATGTAATAGTATGATACAATAACCTTATTCCTGTTATCTTCCATCGAGATGTCTTCAATATTGAGGAGGCGCGATAGCTCGGTCGTTAGACCTGAGGCTTGGATTTCGGTGACCCGGGTTCGATTCCCACTTGCTGCGCTAGTACCCTTTGGTAAGGCATTCAAATCCTCATTACCAGGTCCCTCGGAGAGGACCTTTAGCCCTCGGTCCTCTGGTTATTTGCTTTCAAGCTTTCATGTTTTCTCAGCAATCAGGAAAAAATCACCACTTCACGATTTTAATTGACTCTCACACATGAAATATAATTGTATAAGCCTAATTATTATAATTGTTTTCAAAGATTTGATAATCAGATTCTTCTTTCAGATTTTGTTAAACTAAACTTTCTAATATCGGCTACTAGGAATAAAAAGAGAAATACTAGCTTTCTGGCATCAGTTCTAAGTTTATCAATTTCGTGTTTACCAAAAAAGTCGAAATTAGTTGTTTTTATGTTTAGAAATCAGCATTAGATGTGAAAATATTTGTTTCCCCCCCCCCCCCCCCACAAGTCGAAATAAGTTGTTTTCATTATTTCAAAATCAGCATTAGATGTGAAAATATGACGTTATTTCGAATACCCAGTGCACTGACAAAACAAAAACTACCATTACGACGGAAAGTTCACAAACATATTTATATTGTTTATTCTGAAGTGGAAATGACGATAGGCAGGAGTTTGGCCCGCGGCTTTTCAGCAATGGTTGAATAGATACCCCCGTATCTTGATGGTTCCAATGTGAGTTTTAGGTGGAAAAATGACGCGCGCTCAAAGTTGACTTGCGTATATTTGCCACCGGGGAAATCGTTTCACAGCCAATGCTCTTTCAAGAGGGAATGATAGAATGGTAAATGATAAAGAGAGCGCGGGAAAGAGGAGGAGACAGGGAAGACAAGTGAGAAAGAAGAAAAGTGTGGAAAATAGATCTTTAACAACATTATTATTCATTCTACCCACATATACGGTATTCATGACAATATCTAGGTCCGAAAGAATATGGCTTGACGAAAATTCCGAGAAAAATGATTTTGTAGAGCTACTAAACCTAAGGATTGAATTTGATGAGACATTTAAAAGATACAGCAATGATCGTCATGAATATCCAATGAAATATGGATGACATTCCACGAAAAGCCTTTTTTATTCTCTTGAATGCAATTTTTGTTATCGATGTAAAGAATCGCATGCGACTTCCCTGGGTTTAATGGAGATAGTTAGGGATGCTGAATTATTAAGTAACGTTAATGATATAAAAGAACGATTTGACGCGAAATCCGATACTGCGTAGGAGTAATATAAATCAGTCTTTTATCCATTAAGCGAGATTCGCATGTATTTTTAAGGGTATTTGAAATCAAAGGTTGTATCGTATCAATGTCGGAAATACCATGATGTACTTAAAATGTCTGCAGAACTAAACGTTAGTTGAAAACTTATAAAAACAACGAGCTGAAAATGACTTCGTAGTTTTATTAAAATCATCATAAGCTGCATGGTTTGATGAAGCTAAAGTGACCGTAATTCAACCGCTTCGCCAGGATTTGATTTTGGAGGGGGCGGTAAATGCACACGAAGCGTGCCAACCGGTGCCAACACTTACAGAGCGCGCCAAGCGCACTCCCTTTTGGAGGGAGGGGAGAGTTTCCCCCTCCCCGCGGAGCGTGAAGTTTCTGATATCTCATCAAATTCAAATCAAAAGAAGACGTCTCTTGCGTCTCTATTACCCGTATCAATTGGAAATAAATTGACTTACTTAGATTAAAACAGTATTGTTTTCGAAAGAAATTATGAGCGCCCCCAAAATGGGAAAAGATTGAGGAATTTGAAATAATTTCTCTTACCGCTCGAAGCGCGGACACTAAACGTTTGACAAAAATTGAGAACAGAAGTGATATAAAATGTTCATCTTGGTTACATCAGATTTTTTTTGTTTTTGCAAACACTAAATTCTTTAACTCGCAAAACAGAGTAGAAGACGAGTATATTCCTTCCCGCGAATGACATTGAAGCTCTGAATTTTCGAAATTTCTGTGAAACCTTAACCTGCTCTGATAAGCAAAGTTTTGTTTGAAGAGTGAAAAGAACGCCTCGTTTAGGTTTTTATTCTTTTGACCAAAAAAGAAAAAGAAACCTTTGAGATATGAAGTCCATTAAGAATGGAACAGAGATTACTTTGGGGTATGGGATTGAGGCTGATAAAATAATTCATGATAATCCTAAAGAAAATAAAAAATGACAATTAATGAGAACTAATACATGCATATAAATTAAAAATCATTCACATAGCTAAACATTTACAACTGAGTATTGATCAGTTTGACAAGTGAGGGTACACTTGATTTATAATTATAATTATTTATAATTATATTATAATTCCAATTATATTTAGGATTACAACCTGACAAAACGACTTATAATAGGCAGTTTTCATAATGAATTCTGTTCAAATTCACTAAATCAAATGTCTTTAATGGTTTATGCATAGTTTGTATTTCCATTCGTTTCATGTCATTAGTGAATAATACCCTCAATATAGGTCTAACATATTTTTTTCGGGAGGAAAAATGTTCTATATACTTAAGTTATCTCGAAGGAGAGAGAAAACAAATGAAAATTATAGAAATGAAAGCGGAAAAAACAAACTGTATTCCTGAGTACGTGATGCAAAATGTTTCGCTGCTTTTAGGTGGGGTGAAATTACTATCATTTTTAGACTTACGATAAATGAGTTTCAATCCAATTTATCCATAATACGCTAAACCTGGTCTGTCTGTTCTTGATCATAATTAATTTGTACGAATAATTATGTTTAAAGATACAAAGTTTCATAAAAAGAGCGGTCATGGACTATTATGTCAATATGGTGCTTCATCGCTCATCGTCATTCCCTAATTTCTACATGCAGACATGACTAAACGATAGAAAAACGTGCAGTGTATTTTATTTACTCCCGTCTTTCCACCTTGTTGAACAAAAAAGGACGTAGATTTGTTTCATTTTACCGATCATTGGACATGTTGGAGATATCATTACCTAGCCTGAAAAAGGGTGACCTCTCCGGTAATGCCGGTACAGCACATCCGTATCCATGGTTACACATGGGATTTCCAAGGAATTAGCATGCCCATTTCCTATCACTCTGACTAACTACTGACCAATCGGAGTGTGTGATTTCCTGCCTACGTGATGGGGAGGCGCTGTTAACACGGTTGCTGCATTTCATGACTGTCTTTCAATCACTGTTCAGTAATTTTGACGAGCATTTAACGTTATCAACAGGGGATCAATATTCAAATACACATAGTTAAAGAAGTAATGATCATTTTGCACACACACACCACAAAATAAGCCCTGTGCTACGCACCACATGTAACACACATGCACGCTCACCCACCCCCATGCGCACGCTCAAAGAAACACACGCACGGTCAAACATCAACATCAAGATACAATTCAATTCAATTCAATTCTGGTTTTATTGTGAAAATGGTACATGACAAAAGTCCGAAGACTCATTATCATATTTACAAAGTAAAAATGTACATGTATATTATTAAAAGATTACCATATATCACGATTCTAGTACTAGACAAATAATCAACAAATAAAGCCAGGAAAAAAAATCATTTTGGACAATCTCAAACAAAAATTAAAATCGATTGAAATTGTTAAACTATCATTGTCAAAATTAAATCAGCAAAGTTGCGAGTATTTATACGTGTTTTGATTGTAAGTCATTTTATAGATGAAAAATAAATTATTTGAAATGTTATCTTTTCGTTGCTTTCTCATAATCTGAAGGAGAGTGAATGCCTACTCTGAAAACGCAGTAGATTGTAAATGGCAGAGTTGTGAGAACAGGAGTATGCATAATTGTATAAGCGGCGGAAGTGATAAAGTATCAACTTCCGTGTCACGTAGCCTTACAATTCCGTAACCCTGGTCAATAGCATGATTGGAGGTTTAAAACTGCCTAATCCACTCCTCCTCTAAAACTGACACACGCATATCCGAGTCTGATTTTTGATGAGTGGGTTGAAATTACGTAACAAGGTCAGACTAATTCATAAACTTATTTTTAGATGATGATCTGTCTTAATATGTCTGTGCACATGAACTTTATTAATGATGGGGGATTATTACAGCGGATTTGGCGCCACATCCAATCGGAACCGAATCACCACCCCCTTCCCCCCCCCCCCCCCCTCTCTCCCCCTCTCTCCCTATCTGCATGCTGCCGGGAGAAGAGGTCAAGAAGGTGGTTCTGGGGAGCGCTTAATTCATCAACATTTCGTCTGACAAGTTGTCAGATTTGACAACTTTCCTTTAAAATGATTGGCTGAGAGGCACTGTTACCATAGTAACTGTCGGATAAAACAGTACTTGTCGGATAGAACATCAGACAAGTCCTTTCATGAACTGTTCCCCAGGGTGCAGACTGCAAAGAGCCACCAACTTGGGCGCATGTGTTTGTGTGTGCGTGCGCGTGTGTGGGGGTGTGTGCGTGCGAGTGATTTGTTTTTAGTTTTTGCATGCATTTATCATGGACCCTACATACATATATGAATCAGCTGTGATCAGTTATGCCTGAGACCAATCTAAACATCACCATCCGGACGACATATAGAAGAACATGAGGGTATTGGTAAAACGCCTGACTCATGGGCATAAATTCCGTGTCTGGGTTTCGAACCTCGGACTTCATAGTCAGTCCTTATCAATGCAGGAGTTCAAATTGGGTTATTGAGAAATGAGACCCAAAATGGGTCCAATTGCTATTAGAGATGTAGGGGGTAAAGGGGATGGGAGTATGCCCAAACACGATTTATTGCGATATATAAATTATGAAGGGAATGACAGATCAGCAATAATATATCGGCAAACAATTCGACGAAAAATACAATTCGTTATTTTTCTTTACCTTACCATGCTGGCACAGGACCCGATTGAAACTTTGATCAGCAAGTGTGTCTCCACTCAAAGACTAGCACAAACAAAACTTGCTATTACAATTCGGGCCTTCAGTACACAACTAACACAAGGCATGAGTAGGCTGCACATTCAGACCCTTAAATCGCGTGAAGGGTTTGCACAGCAGACTACATGCGACCAAAAAATATACATGTAGTTACCGCAGCTATCATTCAATAATGACAAAGGTGGTTGAAAAGAAAGATAGATGGGAAGAGAGAGAGAGAGAGAGACATGGGGGAAAGATGGGGAGAGAGAAATACTGAAAAGAATGAAAGAATGGAAAAAAAGGGGGGGGGGGACGTGGTAAACAAAAAGAGACGAATAAAGACGTATATCGAGAGAGAAAGAGATGAATGTAGAAACATGAGAGGAGGCCAAATGAAAGAATGGATGACCTAACGATGACAGTGAAATTACGTACTATGATGACCGCACCGATTAGCACTTCGGAGAAATCATTGACGATCGAGCGCCCGAGTTGCCAATTTGAGAATCAAGGAGCATGGAAACAAGATCATTTCTATTATTACTATAAGCAATACCATAAGTCTCGTTACATATCTTTAATCATCCATTCATTTTTTTTTATTTAGGACTATCTCTTAAACCACGATAACACACAATTATTTTGGTGATTCAAATAACATACAATAGGGTGCCATGATTGTAGCATGACTGTATAACAAAAATAGTAAATGATAAATGTAATGTCACTCTTTTATAGGGAAGACACAATTGCGTTCATAATGCCTAATGTGTATGAAAATCGAAAGTTATGTCTATTTCGCCTGTTTGTCCATTATTTTGATTATGTATTTATGTATGCATTAACTGCATGTTTATTTCATTCATTTACTTGTTATTCATTTCAACATTATAAAATGCCCTTTTGTCAAAAAATTTGACGTGATTCTATCTGTGTACCCAATGCGTAATCATACATTATTTCATACACGATCCCTGTAAATAATATGTTAATCAGTCTCAAATCATAAAGAGGCAATTTATTGAATCTGCTTTTATAGTACTTAACGGCACGACCACGTAAGCATAAAGCTATATTCTTTTTTACATTGAGTGTGATTTATATTAGGCATAAATCATTACGTACATCAAGAGCGCCGAGTTCGTGGAAAAATCTGATTGATCCGTCAAACAATATTCAGAGTATAAAGAATAATGCTATTGATTGCTTCTTCCAAAATTGAGTGAAGGTCAAGGTTAATAAAGGATAGATATAAAAACACAGTGGGTGAGTAGGGAGGGAGTGAAATTGGGAGAATGAGAGAGAAAGGGGTGTATGAGAAGGGACGTTCATTTCGTCCCAGAAAAAAAACGAAACCGAGATTTATCGATGATTTATCATAACTTAATCACAAAAACAATAGACAAATTACCTATCATTGTAAAGCTTAGAATCTCCTCTTTAATCTGAAATTACTTAGATTATTTCTCATGCACGCATGGGTGAGTAAAAATCTCCTCTTTCATCTGAAATTACTTAGATTATTTCTCATGCACGCATGGGTGAGCAAAAACGATTTGAAGAGGGGATACCAAAAAGTCATTTGGCGGGCTGTATCTGGGTTTCAAAAATAAAACAACTTTTCAAAAAGTTCAATATCTGCTCTTTAATTTTATGCCTCAATTACAGAAAATTGTCAAGAAATAACAAAGTTATGGTTATTTGAAATAAAGCTTGAATTTCAATAATTTCATGAAATTAAGAGGTTCTACAGGCTAGCGTTCAAACTCACTTGACACTCCGTCTTGTTGATGATCAGCCATACATTAAGTCTTTTGTTAACCATGCGACGGCTTCTGTGGGAAATCGGTGAAAACACGTTTATTTAATGAAATTATGGAAATACAAGCGAGGAAACATAACTTTCTTTTTACTTCTTGACCATTTATAAAAGAACAGATATTGAACTTTTTAGGCATGTGACTTTCTTTTTGAAATTCAGATAGTCCCCGCCAAATGAGTTTTTGTTATCCTTTCTTCAAATTGTTTTTGCTCACTCATGCGTGAATGGTGAATAATCTAAGTAATTTCAGATGAAAGAGGAGATTCTAAGCTTTACATTGGTAGGTCATTTGTCTATTGTATTTGTGATTAAGTTCTGATAAATCGTCGCTTAATATCGGCTTCGTTTTTTCTGGGACGCACTGTATATATCCACATATAATTTATATGATATTCAAAAGTAGACATTGCCATATACGTTCAGAAATCATCAATATCCACCTTGGTTTCTAGTGGCTTAATGAGCTGAAAATTTTGAGGGGGGGGGGCATATATTATGGTGTATCGAGCAAACTTTATTTCAAAAAGTTGCGAGCGAGCGAAATGGGAAACCAAAAATGTTGACATTTTTATTTAAAAGATATTCAGAAAACAATATCATACTTCAACTTTTTATTTCCCCTTTTTTTCTTGGTCGTGGAAAAATTGGGGAGGGTTGAAAGCACCCAAAGCCCCCCCCCCCGCCCCCGCCACTTTCCACGCTTAGCTAGGTGCATGTCTTCTCTAAATTTCGAGGCAAACCATCAAAGGCAATATTTTCCAAATGACAATTTTTTTTTGTTGGGGGGGAGGTAATGTCAATTTTTTTAATTGCAAAATGGGGCCATTGAAGTAGCACAATAAAATGAAGTACAGTCGACCAGATTCCAAAGGAAATTCGACTTAAGTTGTCAATTAAAAAAATGGCAACAATTAATAAATTTTATAGAATTTATTTCATGAAGATTAAGACTACGGTAGGCAGGTAGGAGGTCGGAAATCGGAAATGAAACCATACTCTTCTTTTCATGTTTTACTCCCTTATTTTCATGAAAATATAAAATCCTTGAAGATTTATCAGATTTTACCCAGTATCCCCCACCAGGAAACGGATTATACAAACTTCTATTTCCTTTAGGTCTATACAATGAGGTAGAAAGATAAAAAGAACAAAATAAAACTTACAATACTATTCCATTGAATCCCCATTTACGATCGATAGAAAGTTTTGGATCAACGTTGTCAGATAATTATTTCCCCTTGATTTTTGCATCTTTAAAAAAAAACATTATGTCATTTTTGTCATGGGGGATATAAATTTCGGTTTTTGCAGGGATATTTGGAGAAAGATCTGATGTTTCCACACAGTTCCCGGTCATTACCATAATGGAAGTACGTAGCAGATAACATTGATAGTGTTAGTTTATGTATGGAAGCTTAAAAGTGCCACCGAGATGTTGAGATAATTATCTCGGGAAGTCGACATCTTGATAGCAAAATATAAGATGACGAGATCCTGGATCTCATCATGTTGACATCTTTTAGAAGAGATGATGAGATGACGAGATCCTGGATCTCATCATGTCAACATCTTTTAGAAGAGATGTTGAGATGACGAGATCCTGGATCTCATCATGTCAACATTTTTTAGAAGAGATGTTGAGATGACGAGATCCTGGATCTCATCATGTCGACATCTTTTAGAACAGATGATGAGATGACAAGATCCTGGATCTCATCATGTCAACATCTTTTAGAACAGATGATGAGATGACAAGATCCCGGATCTCATCATGTCAACATCTTTTAGAAGAGATGTTGAGATGACAAGATCCCGGATCTCATCATGTTGACATCTTGTAGAACAGATGATGAGATGATCTTGTCATCTCAATATCTCTTCTTAAGATGTTGACATGATGAGATCCAGGATCTTGTCATCTCATCATCTCTTCTACAAGATGTCAACATGATGAGATCCAGGATCTTGTCATCTCATCATCTCTTCTACAAGATGTCAACATGATGAGATCCAGGATCTTGTCATCTCATCATCTCTTCTACAAGATGTCAACATGATGAGATCCGGGATCTTGTCATCTCATCATCTCTTCCAAAAGATGTCAACATGATGAGATCCAGGATCTTGTCATCTCATCATCTCTTCTAAAAGATGTCAACATGATGAGATCCGGGATCTTGTCATCTCAACATCTCTTCTAAAAGATGTTGACATGATGACATCCGGGATCTTGTCATCTCATCATCTCTTCTAAAAGATGTCGACATGATGAGATCCAGGATCTCGTCATCTTATCTTTTGCTATCAAGATGTCGACTTCCCGAGATAATTATCTCAACATCTCGGTGGCACTTTTAAGCTTCCATATAAAAGTGTTTTGAGCTTGCTTTATGTCATCGTTCCTTTGAGATGGGTTTTTGAAACGCTGGTAATCTCGAGATAGAATGGAAATCAAAGCTGTAAATCTAAATGTTAGAGAAACCTTCAAACCTTAACCTGTTGAAGATATGAGGGAGGGAATACGGGGTAGAGAAGGAGCATTAGAGAGAGGGGAACAAGTGAGAGAGGTGAGGAAGGGAGAGAGAGAAAAAGTAGAGACTTGGGATGTAGTAAAGAAAAGAGGAGTGGGGAAAATAAGTGGTTGAGCAATGGAAGTGAGATTGTAATAAGGCAGCAGCATACAAAAAAAATGGAATGCTGTACCTGCATGGGATTGTAACCTGCTGTTATGACAACTGTTGAAGATTTAAAACCATTTTTCATATCCAGCTTACACACGGTACTGGTATTTTTGTATTCTTTAAAAGGGGTGCATTCATTTTCAACAGGATGCTGCATGAAATTCTTAGTATTGTTTCCGAGTGATAGTATTGTCCTTGTTTATGCGCTATATAAACTTTGCATAAAAGTTGCTTGACACTGGAAAATTTTGACTCGCGGCGCACGACGGATTCGAGAACAGAGTATAGATGTATTGAAAATTCCCGTCAATTGACAATGACCAGCTAGAAGGTCTTTGACGAAAACCGATGAGCCAGAACAGCAGTTTCGTCCTTAGTTTCGGAGCTGACGAGAATCAGAATCCAGAAAGAAATTCACCAATTTTCGACAAAGACTTCTTTGCTGTTCACTGTCATCAAGGGCATTTGGCAATACATTTTCTATTTCTTGAATCTATCGTGCGTCGTGGAGTGAAAATTGTCTATCATCATGATTTCGTTTTCTTGGGAAACAAGATGGCATCTGTGCGACCATGTGACCAGTTTTATTTTGAGAAGTGTGACAATCGATATCAGAGTCTGGATGAAGGTTCTTCTAAGCACAACGTCATAATTGATTGCGATCAAGCGAAAAAATGATTCTATACGTTTAACACATCGGGTTCTATTTTTGAATTGCTGGATCAATAACTATGCACATTCGTACTGGCTGTTTTATCGAGACGATTGCCGTGACGTCAGAGAAAGAGAACTGGGAAACAATGAAAATTAATGAGAAAAGAGGAAGGAGAAAGTAGAAAGACAAAGATGAATGAAACACAAGGAGAAAAAAATCTGATAGGAGGACTTGAAGAGAAAGACAAAAAAAAAAGAAAGAGGAGAGAGACTGAAGTTGGGATAGTGAGAAGAACAGCAACAACAAAAAGAAGGGGGAAAAGAAAAAACGAGATCATTAAAGAATTTAAACACATACATGAATAAAATGCCTTCCTGCAAAAAATAAGAATAATTGAAAAAAATATCATGAACATAGTAGAATATAAATATTATTAATTGAGTTATTAATCGTTTTCATTTACCATCTTTATCATGTTTATCGTTTTATGTATATTAGTTCAAATGACCGTTTACTTTTATTTACGATTGTGTTTATGTTACAGTGCTGTTTTCATTTGATTTTTTTTTAAGTTGCACGTTTGTTTTGATTGTGTTATTGTCTCTATTCTTGTTATTTTTGTTATTATTTGCCTATTAATTTTATTCTTACTTTTGTGTCCCAAAAGCCCCGAAGAACACCCGTCAAATGTCGAAATGGGTATCAAAATAAGAGTGAGTTTAAACGACCCGCAGCCTCTTTCTTTCTCGTCACACGCACACCTTTTAAAAAAAAATATTAAGGATTTCATTCAAATTGATTACATAAACTCAAGATAAATACAAAAAAATACAAATCTTCATTTCATATCAACAAGGGTATTCCAATATATATTTGTATAAAATGAAGCAAATAAAAATGGAATGAAATTCCTTAAGAATATACTTTTATATCTAAAAAAACTAACTAAACTGAGCCCCAACCCTCTATGTATTTTTTATAATAATTAATATTGAATGACTGAATGATTGAATGATTTGCAGGAAAACAGAAGTCAACATACATGTATTTTCATTGCATCCCATTTTACATCAAGCTTCAACATAACTTTGCATAATTATACACAAACACACTCACATATACATATATGTATATAAAGATGAAGATAGAAACAGATAAAGAAAAAGAAGGAAGAGGGGAGGGTAAGAAATATAAATGAAAGCACATGTTGCCTCTAAAAATTGGGGCGGTGATTGGCATTCAATTTTCAGTACGAATTATTCTCCTCATCAGTGTTCATGGTATTCTCATGGCACCCCCATCCCCTAATTTACCATAAGACCGCCTTGGGAGTTGGGAGAGTGACAAAATAATGACAACGTCCATTATTAATTAATCACTGTTTTTGTAAGTAATCATATTCAGGATATACGTTGTGTAATTCAAGGAGACTAAATTTCGCTTATCGACCGAAGGACAAATTTAATCATTTTATTAATTCTTTCGCCAAATTACCTTGATATATATGTAATTTCGGAAATTGATAAACATGCAGAATTAGCAGAAACTTTAAAGTCTAGAACGTGCCTCCACGGAATATCGGGTACATTTGCATCAATTTTTAATCATGCATTGTACCAGAAAGCATTTTTTTTGCAAGTAATAGATTTTGATTACGTGAAAACAGGGTTAATACTGAATGAGGAAGAGAGGGGGATAGAGAGGGGATCTGTATGCTAATATAAGGGGTAAACATCAAGTGCCAGAAGTCCATGAGGACACTTTTGGTTGGTTGACTGATTTCATCACGTGGTGAGTCTCAAGCTGGATTTAGGATTTCTTTTACATGTTCGGACTAGTGACGATCTTAATGTTTTCGATATCAATCATGTCTGCCTTAATCAACGAAAATTAAGTTAATTAATTTAAAATCAATCGTATTTGTTCAATTAGAACAAAGTGCTTTTAAAAAAAGTATCCTGATTTATGTTTTGCCGCTCGCTCGGTATTTTGCTATTATGTTATGCAGATTTTTTACCTAGGCGATTCTTAATAGCTCTCATAGGTTCCTGAATGTACATTCCATTGCTTATAGTTCAATATCCAGCGATAAACAATATGAATATATATTTCAAACGTTATCATAAGATATGATTAATTTAGTGATGTGATCGGGGCTTGCGTCAGAGAAAGGCGATTTGCATTTTAATATTTTTATGTGAAGAGGGCTGACCCTGCGAACTCACTTTGCTATGGCTCCGGTCAGTCTGGACATAACCATGATAACTCGGATGACTTCCGGTCATTCATCATGTGCCAAAGTATGTTCAAACATTCTGACTTATCATGGGCCTGACAATGTTCTAATCATAGTCGTGTTCATGAACAGTTTGACCGGATATTAACCGTCTGTAGCAGCGGAAAGGCCCATCCTGTCTTTAAAATGTATGTCTTCTCAACAGACAATGTTGATGTAAAAAAAATATATATACAATTTCTAATATAACAATGTAGCTGCTTCCGCAAGTTCAGTGCTCCATGGAAAATAAGAATTTCCAAGCACTACCGTTTTCAACATGGCTATTCCTGTAATTCTTAAACATTGTTTTATTCCTTGATTTGTCTTCCATCTGATTTGCTTGGAAAGTTATCATGTCACTGTCCCATGCTCGGCGTAGCACCAGCCCTGGATATTCGGAGTTTGCTTTGAGGATGGTGACCGGGGGGGTGTTTCACAAAGATTTAAGCATGACTTAGGTCGCACTTAAATGTCGACGCGTACATGATATGCAACGCGCAATCTTATTGATCAATACGCAGTAGTGCGCGTCCTCTTGGCATGATCTGACCAATGCAGTCATGCCTTTTATACTGCGCGCAACTAGACATTTAAGTGCGACTCTAAGTCATACTTAAATCTTTGTGAAACACCCCCCGGGAGTACCTTTTTCATGAAAATTACATTTCGTTTGATCGATCTTGATATTCCTGGAATTATGACTATGGATTGTATCCCCCTGTTTCAAGTACAACCATTGGCCCTTACATCTTTTCTTAGACGGGGATGAAATGCCTTTTGTGAAATACATACAGAATCTATGAAAATGCATTAAATGTGTTTAAAGTGACGATTTGGAGGACTATAGCATATCAGGCCCATATTGGGCTCGTAATAACGTGCACTGTTTCATAACCAATTCCCATCAAAATGCCATTGAAAACTTTACAGGCAGTGTCGATGAGATTGATTAAGTTATGAATTATTCATATAATTTCACTTCTTAAAAATAATTAAACGACAAAAAGTAAATCCGTGATACATACAGTAATGGAATGGGGAAACGATGACGTCAACCACTCATTGATTATTGTTGATTATCGAATGAAATAAGGGATATTTCACTTTTTACCCATGAGGTAAAACGCAATTTGGTTCCTGTGAAGTGTGAACATTTGAATTAATATTGTAAGCTCTTTGTGAATCAATAAAGATCCTAACTTTTGTGAAATCTAAAAAAAAACATTAATCTATTCCTAGATTTCATTATAGCAAAAATAGATATTAAATAAACTGAGTGTGTGGCATAATCGGCTGTCTCATTTGCATATCACAATTGTGCATAACTGTCTTTTAAAATTGCGGGAAATTACTTTATCATGTGCATCGGATTTTGATGGAATTTCTGTGCTGTGCTTGATATATCCAATCGAATCAGCTTGTTATTAGGTTGAACGGAGCTTCAAGAACTTTTTAAACCCATTTCATATCCAAGCGCAGGGGACCGACACAATGCCCTATCTAATCACCATTCGGACATTCATGAAGACATGGGATTGATTGCTAACACGATATTCTGTGTCAGTAGCAATTTGAACCGTTGGTAAAAAAAATAAATGAATAAACACAAAACTGATTCATCGAATTGCTGCTCATTTTTCTCAAAAATGATGAAAAGAATTTATGGCATATCACTTCACAATCGATAGCAAGACTTTAACAATACCGCTTGTAACGCTCCAATCAATTCTTTCTGATCTGTCTTTTGGAAGTGGCCTTCGACCCGCCATATTCTGTAAACTCTGCATTTAATCCATATAATTGGCATCGATCTTGTCCACCAAAAGTTCAGACGTCTGACTTGAATTCCACATCTTTGATATCTATACGTAGAATTTCAAAACCAAATATTTCTTTTTATTCTTTCTTTCCGTGTCTGCGTTAATTCTGTTTGCAGAAAAACCAAAATGTGGTTTCTTGTGTGGGGTAACAATGATGAAGAAGACCCGCAGCAGTGAAGAGTTGGACAAATACTATCAAATACGAGGAACGATGACTCATTATATAATCGAAGTGAAGAAAGACTTTGAAAGACTTGGATTTGTAAGCGTGGTAAGGGAAGGGTTATAACACGAAATCGAAATGCACTATATTGTCGTAAATGATTAAAGGTAGTGATTCAATGAATTGGAACGGGGAGTGGTATAAGATATAGACAGGGGTATGGAATAGTGTTTTTTTCCAAGGATTATCAACTAGAACAACTTGGTCCCTACACATTAATTTTGGTACTAAAAAACATTAAGAACTCCACACAAGACCGTTTAATTTCACCCGCTTGAAAATATAGATTTGCCGATGATCGTCAAGCATCAGACATGTTATATGATTTTCACTGAATTATATCAATGAAAACTTTTTCAAAGTCCCCCCCCAAATATGAATGTCGCAGTCACACCAACGATATCGATACAAGACCGAGCAAAAATCCAATGACACAGTATCGGTCGGTTTGGAGTCTCTTCCATTGGTGTGACTGCAACACGCCTATCGTTACCATGGTTACATTTTGCTATACAAACCTAAATGCGAAATGGCAGTTATCCGAAAGGAACTAAATTTTGATTTTAAGGAAAAACTGTGTCTTTTTTCTTTTTAAAAAGTACAGTATGTGTAAAGCACAGAAGTACTTTATCGTTGAGGTTTTAGACCCCTCCCCCAGTAATGCCCAATTGAGGTGATTGCAACTAAATATAGGCCCCTATGTTTTCTAATTACAATTCCTGAATTTTGAGATTTAAACAGACTGGGTGAATTCAGTGTTTGTCCATTTTCAATCAAAAGAAATAAATCAGCTCCTATGAATGATCAATGTAAATTTTGGGGGGTTAAAAATTGAATGGATATGAAATGACAGGTAGGATGTATTGAAGATCCAATTTTTTAACAATTTCCATTACTCTACCCCCCCCCCCCACCAGCGCGGGCACGCACACACACCCGCACCACCACCAGGACCTAAAAGACTACAATTCCCATGTTGGCAGGATAAGGATTCCACTGATTCAAAGAAATTAACATCTGTTCCTTTTCGAATTATCTCTCATTACGATGATAAAAATATCGAGAAAGGGTGTTTAATGCTTATCATTTCCTGGCTTGACAGTTGCTGATTCCGGGTACTCTACCTTGGAAATGTAATGATTATCGATGATATCGCGCGCACTCGCATAGACCGACAGGTGATTTAGTCAAACGGCAGTATGATGAGTTCGTGATGGACCATTGCCATGCCAACGATACCGATTTCTGACGAAAGCGGATAAATTGGTTATTATATATCATCAAGTTGTAACAATAAAGATTGATACCTTGACTTCTTTTTAATCTGATTTTTTTATTTGATTTGATTTTCGCATTTCTACACAAGCCTGACATTGAAGCATTGATAGTTTTGAAATTAATTTTGGCCAAAAAAAAATCAGGCAAAAATAGGGGGCACATGGGTTATTTGGGAATGGCTAGATCACCCCAAAAATAAGTGTGATTTACCTGTATTTGCCTTTTTTAAAAAATAAATTGTAATTTTATAAGGTTATTTTTTTAATATTCTGTTTTCGATTAATCAGCTGTGATAAGTATTCAAATAATTGATTTATTTTTAAATATGTATTTCATCTCCATGTAAGATTTATCGCCCCCCCCCCCCCTCTCCTGAATGTTATTAGAAAAAAATACCAAAATTAATCAAAGAATCAGCTGACTTTGATAAAAAAAAGACAGCAAAACAATGAAAATTTCAACAAAATAGGGTATGAAGTACGGAATATATATATATATATATATATATATATATATGTATATATATATATATATATAATTCAAAACTTGTGCTCATTTTGCACAATAATACCTGCATGGTTTGATTTCTCGGGGAAAATCCTGGGGAGGGGATTTAAAAGTGGGTAGGATTTGATTTTTTGTGTATATACTCTCTATATACTCAACAATTCATTTCCACATTCCATTCCTTTCCTTGAACCCACCCCCCCCCCCTCTCTTCTACAAAATCATACCCCTTTCTTATGCATACACACATCCCATTTTCTCCATCTCTCTTATCTTCATTCTGTCAAAATAAAAATGTGCCATTTCTCGGATTGGATTTTGTTATTTCATTTTTTTTGTAAGCAATGAATTCAAGAAAACTACACAAACGTGACAAACTGGTTATTTCTCTTACACGAAAATTCGTTGAAAAGAAAAGCTGTAAATGGATGATGTTTTCCTTTAACTGGTCATTGAATTTCAAACCAATATAGGCCTACCTTTTCTTACATCATTTTAATGTTAACGTGTTTTTTTTATATATATATTTAAGACACCCAAATTTACTTGCATTACAAAAAACAATTATTAGTAAAGAATTGACTCGTGAAAGGAGAATGAAACCATTTAACAAGATAGCTTGTGTGAAAACAGAAAAATCAAAGAAACAGATCAACAAAAGTTTGAGAAAAATCTGAATAATGAGATAGTTATGAGCAATTTAATATTGCGATCACTATTGCTATGGAAATAGCAAATTGGCCATGCGACAAAGATGTGTGATGTCACTGATGAACAACTCTCCTCATTACTTTAGTATATATTTCACTTGAATTGCCTCTTTTATCACATCTATCCATAGATCATGTGTTCTTTCTACATGAGGGCATGTAATACATATTTTTTAAGAATACATAATGGATAAAGAGTTTGTATCATCGTAAGAAAAAGCAAAAAGAGACATTTTGAGGGCATTTTATAGTCCACCAAAGGGAAAGTTGTTCATCAGTGACATCACACATCCTTGTCGCATTGCCAATGGGAGGATCTCCATAGCATTAGTGATTGCAATATTCAAATGCTCATAACTTTCTCATTTTTGTCCGATTTTTCTCAAACTTTCTTTATTCTTATTCTTTGATTTTTCTGTTTCTACACAAGCCTATTTGTTCCAAAGGTTTCATTCCCCTTTAATACCCCTTTCAGAAACCTTGGAAAGGGTCTCGTTCTTTGTGATACTATTTGCCCCTTAACCCCTCCTTTATAAAGCCAATTTTTAAATCCTCTCACGTCAAAAGCTAGAGCCGCGAGCTTTCAATTCAGAGCACATCCGTACTTTGTCCAGGAGACAAGCTGAAAAGCGTTTTCGTGGAAATGGATTTTCTCTTTTCCCAATCCCTCCATTCGTTGTTTGGAGGAATCGGTCATGACATTTCAAGCCGAACTCCGGGGACTTTGAATCTGATTTCGGAGAGTCGGGCGATTCTGAACATGCCCGCATAACATTACAGGGAGTTCGAGTATATAACAGCGACTGTATTACTGTTCTCAAGCAAAATGTGTCTGGCTGCAGTAGTTTTAAGTGTTACATGTTTCGCAAGTGATTTAATACTTCGCTTTTATGGTTGCTATGGTTATTCAAAGGAAGGAGAACGATTTAAGATGTATAGTAGTATGTTTCAGGGGTGCCATACATTATGGTGTTCACATATCTGTGCGCCAGTATAAGTACTACCAAAGAACACGCACAAACCAATGATTGCTATTGCACCTTAAGTGCAGACTATAGGCCTATATTTATCCCTTTGCATGTTGACAAACGCAAAATACATTTTCACCAGTTCGTTTTGAATGAAACAACTTTTTCCCCCTTTTCAGATATTGTTTGTTTCCAAACGGAGCATTGGGCAAAAGTCTTGCATGGCAGATGATTATGATGATGCAATCATTAATGTCATATAATCAAGTGACCAGGGAATTTCTCATAATAATCACTCAAACGCAGAGAAAGGTCAGTGTTACAAATGAAATGGCACATTGACATTCACGGTCCATCACACGAACATAAATAAACACAAGTACACAGCTGGTCTCAGATTTCAATAGATTTTTTTTTTCATTTTCTACATGTACAGTGCATGATGACATATAGACAAAAATATCAAAACACAAGTATTCAAAATATATAGCATATTGCACTTGAAGGCTTTCGTAACAAAATTAGAACTGAACCTGCTTTCGAAAGCACGTTCAATATATATTTATATATTCTATTATCGTTTTATAGTATATATTAGAGTGACATATACTTGTAATAAACCATACTTTTGTTCACACTCCTATTATAGCACATTGACAGACATATCTCATTCAGGTACAGATAGGCCAATTTATCATTTGTGTTTGTTCCTCGTCGGTATCTAATTTTAGAGTACACTAGTGAAATATACTCATTGATTATTATCGTGTTATCACTAATCAATGTCTAGAATTAATCAATTTCAAATTCATATACCAAGTTGGAAACGCGAAAGAAAAGAGAATTCATCTCAACATTGTACAGGCGTATCTTATTTGAATGTGACACTTAAACAGAATGTCAGGTTTCAAGTAAATAAGATTTCCGAAAAATTAAAAATATTATATTGGGGAAATATTCTGCAAACGACCGCAAATGCGGTGGGAGATGAAAATGAATCAGTTCAATTGCCCTTCAGCCCTTTCTTGGTTCATCATTTTCATTTTGCTACCCAAACTAGGCAATTGTGTTCTCATTCTCAATGCTTACATCCATTGGATCATGATGTACATGTATATACTTTCTCTAAAACAAACTATGCTCACTTTAAGCTTTTAAAGCCATCTGTTAACACCTTTCTGCAAGTAAAAAATGGTAGGTCGAAATAAAATACATAAGTATTATCCAAATGTATGATGATGTTGTATTAGGGAATGTTACTGAAGATTAACATTTTATAATTTATATCACACATAAAAAAGGAGAATTTACATTACAATCAAGAGTCAAAACTAGGATTGCAGCCTCGGTAAAAGCGTTTTAGAAAATTGAAAAAAAAATGAATGAAATGATAAGAATTACTATATGTTTGTATGCTTAAAATAAAAATTGGGGTGATTTATGAAAACAACGCAGCATTGTCGAGTTAGATATTGGGAGTTGAAACGCTATCTCCCTTCTATAGGAAGGTCTTGTTTGATCTCGTGAAGAATGAAATACATGTATAACAGACGTTCCTCCTTTTTTGGCAAGGAAATATGGCAATTTAATTGTTTATTTGTTAAATATCTATACTAAGAAACAGCGAAATTATTTGGCAAAATTGCAATGAAATACATACATTGGTATTTTACATAGACCCCTCGCATACCGATGGCTGCAGGTTTTACCCTAATGGCGAATGCAGAATCGATTCAATTCGTGAAATAGTGTTGTGTGTATTTGTACGTTGCTATCCGTATTTGCACAGTTCACCTACACGTACGTACAACGACATATTACTGTAGTAGACACACATCTGATTTTTTTCTATGACAAAGGTTGGTGCAATAAATAATAGCCTTCGACTACCTATCTCATCTTTTCTCTTTAATCAAACAACTGATTCCTGGAACCGGTTATTATCATTAGGGTTGAATAGCGTACTACGGATAAACAGAATTAATCGTACACAGTGCATATTGCAAGCCTACTTCGTAAGCCTAGTTCGTGTAAAGGTGTACTGGAGTAGTGGCACTGTCGGGGCACTATTAATTTAAATTGAAAGAGGCATTGGAAAACTTCGAAAATATAAGTAGACTGGACTAAAAATAGGGCAAAGGCCTCCCTTATCGGAGAATTTGAAGTGCATCACAAGGGGATAAAAGTGCCACCTCATACTACACCTATCCATATCAACCAATGAGAATAATAGTAGTGGTCAAAAGGGGTTCTTGCTTTTATCTTCTTTGGAGTTTGACTTGTCAGCTAATTCTAATTGAAGTGGCCAATTAGCACCAGCATGAAAAGAAATTCATGTTATTCTACCCTAATCTCGGGGCTCACCGAGAATTTAACTAAAATTGGATGGACGTAAACTAGGTGATACGAATAGCAAGTAGTTGTGTTACCAGTCCAATGAACAAAGCATCGACCTTTACGCAACCCAAATCAATAGGCCTACCGATCTGCCATTCCAAAAAAGTCGCCATGCGAAGTACAAGTACATGTAAGTCGGAGATTAACTGAAAATCGATTAAAATTTGACAAATACATTTTCAACCATATGAAGTCTTGGTAATGAATTTCAATTCAGTAACGTCAATTGGAATTCAACCACATTATTTGTAATTCTCACATATATTTCCCTCTTACAGAATGAATGTTACTGAAAAAAGGGACTTGCAAAGGCAAGTATAATTCTTCTTCTTACTTTTGTGATTGGTCATACAGTAAAATTAATTCTAATAAAAGACAAGACATATGATCACTTTTAAAGATACACCATTTTTAAAAAGGGTTTGTAACTGTCTTCTGTAGTGTTTTAAAGTGTTGTAAAATTAGTTAACCATCACAGTATCATTCAGTAATCATCACACTTAATTTTCAGTTTATACTCGAAAATATCAGAGACCTTTCATAACTTCTCATCAATAATATAGGCATTGCAGTTATCGTGTAAATCTACTAACATAACCAAGGTGACCATATTAAACATGCCAAAAATGATACTTTGCAAAGATTACTGTCAAATTTGGAGAGGGACTGTGTTCAATTTCAAGTTAACGAAACACGTTGTTACGCGTTTCTGTTACACAATTAGGAAACAAATTTATATATGCCTACATGTACTCATTAACAAGGAATAATCGGACTGCCAAAACACTAGTGATAGCCTTGTCATGATACTGGCCAATTAAATTTTACTTCAAAGGGACAAAATCACAAAAACCTAACAAGCGTGGACACTGTCGTTTTATTAACAATAACATGAAGCGAGTTGCATGCGACTATGATACCCTCTGCATGAACTCTTCAATTTAAACATATGAAATGGTGTGTCTAGAAATAACATGCAAGTAAATGTCTCAAACGCCGGATATAACAAAATGGGTTTTCCTTATGAATAACCTTCCCTTCCCATTGAATAGGTCGACTTGGGCCAGAACAGATCGAAAATGAGATAGAACGTTTAGAAACAGCACGTAGTATGAAAGAACAGGGTCAGTGTGTGGTTACTTCCTATAGCTTTCTTGAATAGCAGTGCTCAGTAAAGTTGTGGTCAAGCCATCCCCCACAATGAATATCGACAATGGGTGCCACACAAAACCACCATGAATCAAGCTTGGGTTGTTTTCCATGAAAATTACCACACGGTCGGTGATACACTTCGAAGCAGGACGCGGTTTGGACAAAGGAAAATAAAGGAGTATTCAGGGAGTGAGCGAAAATGGTCCTTTGTTTTCGAGTGGGCTGAGGTTCGGAGAATCTTTTGACCATTCTTTTGACTTTTGGGATTGTCTCATCTCTTTTAACTTTTGGGATTGTCTCATCCCGTAAGACGATTTAAAAAAAAGTCCAAGTAATTATTCTTCACAAAGTATGAGGTAGACGTCTGATAACTGCTACCATGACGTTCTCAAATCAGTTCATCTTTGAAGCACGTATTCAATCTGTTTCTTGAAAGAGAATGAAATTTAAGTTAATTTGGACGAGCTTTGTAGGCCTTAGGTTAGATTTTCCTCCAGTCAAGCTCTCCACTCCCAATGCAGTAGCAGCTTCCTTTCACCTCAGGATGATGAGTTTCTTATTTCAGTCGTCACTGTTAATGTAGTTAGTGAACAAGTGGAGCTTTAGAGTTGGAATGAAGTTCATGAAAATTACACACGTTGCTCTTAGCGTTTCTCTAGTACCGTCATCTAACATGTCAAACCTTTTTTGTGGGTGTTAGATGTCTGCTAAAACAAAAATACACTGTCTTTAAAAACTCTTTATCATACGAGACAACATGATTTAGTCCATATCAAATGAAATTAGGCTACAAAAAGCGTACATCATAGACTGTATGGGTATTCCTGGACGTATTTCTTTAAGGTACGTGGTATGCTTAAATCGTTTATAAATCTTGGTTCCACAGTCCTGTTTATTGTACAGCGACATAAATGTTGTAGACTGGGCACGTTGGAGGTGAGTGGTTTTATGATTTGAGCTTCGGTGTCCTTACGGCCTGATCGTTCAAGCCATACCAAATGTCCAGACCTAGTTTTCGGTTTGATGGTCGAGCTGTTCCCATTGGCGTCAACACAATTTTTCTCCCTGCTCATCCTAATGTAGTACTGTAAAAGTTTTATGACACAATCAAAGCTTGGCACGGATCTACGGAGACATTCCTCGGTGTCGAGCATAAATAATCCATCTTCGTATTCAATCCTGACACTTGTTGTCCCTCGCGGTGTCTTGACGCTGAGCGCGTAGAGGTAACGGTCGTCAGAACTGTCCCGGACTAAAAATGTCCCGTTTGAGCAGCCTTTCAACTTTTGCTTGGCCTCACGAAATGTCATGGCACCATGATACCAGCCCGAAATCTGGAGAACGTTTAACGTGTTGATCAGTCTCTCCAAATCTTGTTGAGTAGTACGCGGCCTAGCCGGTGGTAGCTGGAACTGGTCCGCTGATGTAGCCGGCGTGCCCCGTCGAGCAGTCCGACAGTTTTCATGATGGTTCATGGTGTGTGGCGGCATGTGGCTACCACGCTTGCATACGAAGAAATAACACGTCTGCTGCAAACACAATATCACCAAATCGTAGCTGAACCAATACAGGTTGCTTCAATCGATCATTCCATGAAATACTGCAATGGTGTCAAGTCGAAGAAGAAGAGCAATATAAACGTTGTTCGTCCTCAGGAATGGACGATGGAGATACGTAATACTGATGTCTTTAGTAATTCCTAAAGAATAGTCAAGAAATAGTACTATAGTATTTGATCCAGTAGCGCCTGCGCCAGCGTTCACCAAGAACGCTGAATCGTACTCTGGACTGTAGTGCACTCGGCAAGCGAAGAAAAAAGGTAAGATGTCAGCTTGCAGAAGGATTCCAGGAATTAGATTAGCAGGCCAATATCCCTGGAGAGAGACGGACAGAGAGAGCGAACAGGAGGGGAAAAAGAAAGATGCCTATCCCGCTTCTCCGATATGGTATGTAAACACACACAGACACACACGCTGAAAATGTGTGTCGAAGAATTGCTCTCACATGCACGGCATGGAAAGAAGACGTATTCCAAGATAACGAGCTTCTACAGAGAGTGCATCCCAACTGAAACACTTCGCTTCGATCAGCTCAGTTTATAAAGAATTATAAATCCGTGAACATGGCTGAAAAGACCCAGTAGAATTTCCACGAACAGGATTCTCAAAAAACACGAGTACAGAATAGACTTCCTCTTTATAGTTATTTACTGGGCCCACTGGAGTGAGCATGCGAGACAATCCGATGTACTGTACTATCGTGCGATGCATGCGAAGTGCTTGCGTTGATATACATTATTCAACGTGTAGCCGGCAAATTCGTACGTGCATGCGTAATGAAACACTGTAATGAATATTCATAAGGCGAAACACAAACCCGAATCGGTTTTGCATTCATAACGTACACTCCTACCACCACATACGGTCACGGCACAGACAGGCTACGACACATTGGCTCCTCCCATAAATTCCATGTTTCTCGGATTCGTGTTTGGATCATTCCATTAAGTAAAATAATAGGGGTGTATGTGACAAATAGGAATTCGATTATTGCTATGGGATCGCCAATTCCGTATTTTCTGCTGATTATTTAATATTTTAGAGATCTAAACATATACTAAATTGAATCTTAATGAAAATTCCAATATTTTTCTACATCAGTTTTCCATTCGAATTTTGCAGTTATACCCCGGATTATACTCGAAGTGTATTCTGCAATCCTGAAATTGATTGATGCCCGAGTAAAGAGCCTGCGACCTTCTGATTGGCCAAACGTCTCGGTTATTGATTTTATCCAGCTATTCCTCTGAACATTGTTCCATAGCCAATATGGAAACCGCAGATTAGACATCGTATAACGAGAAATGTGGTTGGTGATATTCGTTTGCTCAGAAATTCGTCTCGAAAAGGGAAATAAGAGGTTTTCATTTACAGTAAAAACTATACAACATGAAGTTGTTCTCCCGAAACATCGTATGGCAGTGGAGTGTTCCAATCATTGACAAAGATGTTAAAACCGATGAATAATTATCGTTCATAAAGGTATTCATTAACAATATTACTAGGAAAATACCTGATACATTTAGGTCTATGCACTATCCATTCCCTAATAATATTGAAGAAAAGAAAAAAAAAACCGGAGGTGCATTGTCCCATGGTCGGTACTTTCTTTTTTTATTGGCATAGACCTTCATGTTCCATTATTGTTCATAAAGTAACATGTATTTATTTTACTCAAATTTTCGACGTCCTACTGCTGACGAAGATGCGGCGAAGATGTAGGACGCCGAAAATTTTTAGTACAATAAATACTTAAAGTGGTACTCCGGGCCAAAAAAAAATATCATTTTAACAGAAATAGAAAAACCAGACAAGTAAAATGCTGAAGTTTTGATCAAAATCGGAAAAGGAATAAAGTTATGCCATTTTTAAGATTTGCATTATTCCGGTAAGAGTTCTAGGCCTTTTGCTCTGTGAATTTTACTCTTCTTAGTTAGATATAAATATTTTTTTAGCCCGGAGTGCCCCTATAAGTGGAAAAAACACGAATTAACTTTCAGCACTATTTGAAATACATGTGCAGTATGATGCGAGTGTATTTGTATATGCCTGGATCAGAACAAATGCATCGTGAAACATATACTTCAAGCGGGAAGGCCCTTCTCTATATATAGGGTGAAAATAAAATGAATTTAAATAACGTAAAATCAGACAAACAAAACACTTAGGTCCATATGCTTGTCTTGAATATGTAATGAGCTGAGCAAGCTGATCCCTATTTATTCTTTTTATCTTATTGAATGAGATTATGCAAATATACAAAACTACATCAATCACCTATTGACTGCGAAAATGAAATTATTTGTCTTCACGATTGATTAATCGTTCTCTTTTTTTGTAGAGTTCACTCCATTAAAGTGTGGTTAATGTTAATAATCAAGCACTTTTAACATGTTTAATGAATATTCTTAGGATCAAAATATAGACATACAGTCATGACAGTAAGCCAAGCGTGTATTTCAATTTTACTTTTATGTTGATATCTCAATGCTATTACACCCCTACCATGTTTGTTCTTTGTACGTGCGAGTTATAAAAAAAAACCGTCCCAAAAAGAAAAAAAAGAGAGGGGAAAAGGGAGGAAAAGGAAGAGTGAAGGGAGAAAAGGGAAAAATGGTATTGTTTTTCCTTATTTTCGTCTTAAGAATAAAAACCTAACGAGACGTTCTTCTCTTTCTTTTATACAAGATTTGCTTCCGCGCTCCTCGTAGTAGAATCAAGGAGTTACGTATAGAAGTATAAAAAAAAAAAACGCCTTCCCCTGTCATTCCCACACATTTATTTCTTCTCCGCTTTTTCCCCTCCCCGGCTATGGGACTCGTGTATTTCTTGCCAGAAATTATAAAGCATACATTCATTACATTAATTTAAAATATGAAAAGTAAGTGCATTGACACAAAATTTCCGCTCTTCTGGTCCTAGCGGGCAAACGCTATACCGCCAACCTCTAAATCCACAGAATGCTACTCTTGCTTTTCAGCAAGATTTTTTATTTTATTTTTTTACAAATATCTGCTCAAGAAACAGGTATTAAATTCGCGCCGTACTATATGCAAACGCATACGATGAAACTTAATTCTACATCGTCATGATCGTTGCACATCCACCTCCTGTCTTGTTTTGCGCATTAATCTGAAATTGTGAATATTTCAGAAGTTTTTAATCATAAAAAGGAAGCGCTTATCATGAGCGAAATTACACAACTTCTTTTCTTCCAAAATATATCACAGTGGTTTCCGTGCTTCGGGTGTATGGGGAAAGGAAAATCAATTTTCTAGCTTAAATCATGGACCTATATATAAAATAAAAGCAGGTTAAAGGGATGGTCTGGGCTGAAAGCATGTATAGCTTAATAAATAAAGTGCAATTCACTGGGCAAAATGCCGAAAATTTCATCAAAATCGCATAACAAATAACACAGTTATTGAATTTTAAAGTTTAGCAATATTTTGTGAAAACAGTCGTCATGAATATTCATTGGGTGGACTGATGATGTCACATCTCCACTTGTTCTTTTGTATTTTACCATATGAAATGAGGTTTATTCAATTGTTTTCCTCCAAGAACTAGAAAAATTGGATTGACAATAGTGCATTAAATATTTATTGCTGCAACTCATCTCATTATAAGGGAGACATATCATGCAAACAAGTATGATGTAATGAAAAAAAAAAGAGTTTATGTAATAACATAAGAAAACGGAAAGTGGAGATGTGACATCATCAGCCCACCTAATGAATATTCATGACGACTGTTTTTACAAAATATTGCTAAACTTTAAACTTCAATAAATTTATTATTTGTTATCCGATTTTGATGAAATTTTCGGCATTTTGCTCAGTGAATTCTACTCTATGTATTAAGATATAAATATTTTCAGCCCGGACCATCCCTTTAAGGTTTCAGAGAAATTTCGGAATTTCAGAGCATCAACGCCATTCGCTGGAAGGAATATTTCAGCCGTACTTTGTTTTGCGAGTGTAATGTGGCTAAATAATTTGCAATCAAATCTTATCTGACCAATGTCGGCATTTTATACCACTTCTGTTCTCAGTGTTTACTAATCTTTTTAGCTTCAGCACTTCGCGCGGGAGCCTCACTGCATCCTCCCTCCTGGGGAGAGCGCTTCGCGCGATCTGTAAGTATTGGCACGATTCGCGTGCACTTTACCACCCCCTCCACAATTAAATCCTGGCTAAGCGGTTGCAAACCCGAGGAATTTATATCTTTAAAATGTCTTTATTATATCAAGTTATGTAACTGGAAATCCGTCAGTCATTATCCCTCTTATTTTAGCCCCTCGATTTCCTCAAATCATCACAGACAAGGGTTGCGATTGCAAGTAATTTAATTGACCCTCGCCAGTGTTCTAAATGGCACGTTCCTAGGCCAACCTTGGAAAACCTAATTACTGCTCGGTTTATCGGACAGGAAAAATGAGGTCAGTTTCCAAGAAACGATGGAAAATGGTCAGATTGTAGATTTGCCCATTTGCCTCGGCCCATTTAGCCTTTTGTAATCAATTGCCTTGGGGAATGTGACGCTGGAAATGCATAGAGGCGGAAAATAGTTATTTCTTTCATAGTAGGCCTATATACAGACATACCGAGGCAACAAACTGCGATGTATTCTCACTTTTCAGGGTGGGTGCAGGAGCGATGGTTAGGATAGGATTTATTTTCAATTGGTCTACTGCCAATTC
Organism: Lytechinus variegatus; assembly: GCF_018143015.1. NCBI lineage: Eukaryota > Metazoa > Echinodermata > Echinoidea > Temnopleuroida > Toxopneustidae > Lytechinus > Lytechinus variegatus. The sequence continues at coordinate 22,565,686 of NC_054749.1, forward strand.
ATCTACTATCATTTGGTGTACCATCAGTTTGTCCACATGGTCTAATTGCCACTTCACCCACTCACTGTTTCATCTAATAACCAGTTGGTCCAATAGTCATTTAGTCCATATACCTAATTGGACTTAGTGTTAATTGTGTGAAATTAATGAAAAGAAAATGGAAATTAGACCAACTGGTTATTAGACGAAATGGTCATAGACGAACTGGTGACTAGACGAAATGATGATTGGACCAAGTGACTTTTAGACGAAGTGTTGATAGACGGAATGGTATAAGACTAAATGAAGGTAGACCATGTGGGGAGTGGGCGAGTGTGGAGAGTGGACGAGTGTGCGGAGTGGACGAGTTGGCAGTAGACAAATTGGCAATTTATGTACATTGGGGTTGATGGGCGGAATGGTAAAATACAAAATGAAGGTAAACCATATGGGCAGTGGACGAGTTGGCAGTAGACGAACTGGCAATTTACCTTGGGGTAGTACTAGTCAGTGAACTACTCCATTCATCTGAACAGGATAAGTCTTCAGCCGTGTCTGATATATTGATCTTATTGTAATAACAACCTTGTCCCGAAGCACATAAAAATACTACTATTGCAGTCTAATGAGGCAAACACGAAAACGATTGACAAGGTATCATCAACATGTCTGCCGACATGTCTGCAAATCGGCAGTGTGAGGGAACAAACGGGGGAACAAAATTTAAAAAATCCATCCATAATTTATTGTTCGAAATAGACATGAAATGAAATACTCCGAAAATTTGCTTTGCCCAATTGATCGTGGGCCCGGCAGCCGCTGTGCAGCGCCAGATCGACAAGGCTCTATCCCTTTTATCGTTGAACGTCACAGGGTAGCAGCAACTCCCAACTTTTAACGTCTTTTGGTCTGACGCGGCCGGGGTTTGAACCTCCGACCTCCCGGTTGTGAGACGGACGCTCTACCAACTGAGCCAACACACCGGTCAATGAAGTACAAGTCCCCGGTAAACGAGCCATTGAACCGGGAGGAACCTGTATATCCTTTCCAGAAAAACAATTAATACAAAACTATATGAAAGGGAACATCTTGATGGCGAGGAGAAATTTAAAAATACTGAAAATTTTCACAAAACTCACCATAAGTATGTACGAAATCCTTCAACACACTATAGAAAATGCAGCAGTGCCCCCATGTCAATGCTGGTTGCTTCGCTCCCTAGTTTCCGAGTTTCTTTGAGTATTTGAATGATATTTCAATCTTTCAAGAGTGAATTTTTACCTTTTTTGGAGTGAAAGTGTACATCTTTTTTTACACCTTCACTCCAAGAAAAGTAAAAAAAATCCACTATTGAAAGATTGAAATCTCATTCCATCTTTCATTCCATTTTTATCTTCACAGTTTACTATGTTGGATTCCAATTATCTATAACTTAAACAGTTTTTTTTTGGTAGCCTCGCTACCGTTCTCTCTTGTCCTTTTGTTTTGTTGTTATATATTTACGTTGCATCCCCCAATTAAGTTGTTTTCACTATTGTACAGTTACTCCATCTCGTTTATCATGCTATTGTCCTTTTTTTTTCTTTCGCCTTCTAATTGCTGCTTCGTTTCTTTATCTTTTTGTCCCATTTCTCCTCACTCTTGTTATTCTGCCTATATTTTTCTCCTTAATCCTTCATCTCTTGTGTATTCATGTATTTAATTTAATCCTTGATTGTACACGATCTGGTCCTTTTTGCATCATTTGTATGTCTCATCCTTTTTCTCATATTGATTTTCTGACTTTATATTTTTTATTTTAATTCTGTGATTCTTGTAATTGACGTTAATGACATATTGAACACATTTTGTTTTGTGATATTTTTTGTTTATATTATGTTATGTACCATATTTTGTTGCTTTATTGTATTATGTTTTTGTTGTTATATTCCACACTATGCTTATTCCTTATGATTTCGATCTATACTGTAAAAGCTTTTTGTAATTCGGCTCTGTGCTGCGATGGAAATTTTTTTTAACTTAAAGGTATTGTTTAACTTTGTGAGCAGCCGATTTAAAAAATTCTCAAACCAAGATGAAACATGTGTACAAGTGCATGTATTAGAACTAATAAACCCTGAAAACAACCATTATTGAGAATGAAAAGCTAAAACTACAATGCAAACCCCGATTTTGTAAAAAGGTGTCTTATAGACGCCTAAATACTACACATAAGTGTATGGGATAAAATTAAGATGGTGTTTCCGGTCACTTTATATTTCGATTTTTGAAGCACTAAATAATTATTTTCGAACGCAATTTTTTCTGGGCTTCATTTTTGTAACATATCACAGACACAGGTGACAAGTGTGACCTTCTAGCTCAGATTTTTTGAAAGTCAATTCAGTGTTAACCAATCACTTAAATAAACCATTTTGAATTGAATCCATTAGGACTGGTTATGTTTTTACTTGCACCCTCCACATTATTGTAAATAGCCTCCAACGTTACTGTCGGCCATTGACTGCACATGCACCCATCCCAGTTTAGCTACCAGTATGAGCTGCATGCAAAAATGATTATTTCTTCAAGGTTCAAGGTTTGGTCCCTCATCTCAATCCCAGCATGCATTTAGAGAGTAGGCACTGTACTCTCTTGTGTTGTATCCGAGAATCAAACCAGATCATTTCACTTTGTTCTGATAAAAAAAATCAGTTTGGTTCTTGAAAATAGGCTAAACATAATGACACGCGCCGTATAAGCTAAAACAACAACAACAACAACAAGGTCGGTCCCAGACGTAAATAATTATACCTGATTGATACACGTCTGACAAAACTCAAATACACACACACAGTCTAAAATTACCGATCCGGGTTGGCCAGAAAATACTATTCAAACAATCAAGGATTTGTGATGAGCCGCCTTTCACGATCTCATTCAAATTTACTGAAAGCAGCGCTAATCCATTATGCGTCAAAATTTTATAACCACAAAAACGACAAATTGATATAGGCGTAAATATTCATATCTGAATGACACGCGCCTTAAAACCCAAGCGAACAACAACAACAACGTCTAAAATTACCATTCCAATTATTTCAAAGTATCACATCTACAGGAACTATTTTTTTTTAATTTAGAGATGTAAAGCAAAGTTTGAAAATAAGTGGTGGTTTGTTTAAAAATCATGTGTATCCAGCGAATCTGTGCACCACTCTAGATTAACGCAGCATGACCTACACAGTGTGTACAAGGTACACTGAATGTACAGTGCAGCTACATACACCAGGGGCGGATCCAGCTTTCGCCAAAAGGGGGGCCGAAAAATATTTTCATCAACACTTTTCTCGATTGGCCGCTATAAATCTGTTTATTTTAGGAAGTAGTCCTAACTAAAGACTGAAGTTTTACTTTTTATAGTTATAAACAAGATAAGGTATCTCATTTGGTCTTAATATATATATAGCGAGCGCGAAGCTCGAGCTCAAATTCTTTGATATGTCCTTAGACCTGAAGATTCTGAGCAGTTTTTATAATCATGAATAAAGATAAGTATCTAACTAATCAATGCGAGCGCGAAGTGCGATCCGAAATTTTAATATAGTAGGCCTAACGTAAAAAGGGACTCAATCAGGATCGAATGTTTTTAGTGATTAATGAAGAGGATACAAGTATCACAAATTAAATAATGAGAGTGCGGAGCGAAGCCTCAAAATTTTTCATATTCCGACCTGAAAACTGGACAGTCTAAGCGCGTTTTTATTTAAATAAAGAACAGGCGGTGTGTCTCAAAGTTTTTTCTCAAACAATTAAATGCGAGCGCGAAGTACGAGCTTAAATTTTTGAAATACTGACACAATAAAGGGGCATTTTATGAAATTTTGGTAAGAATATCCAAAGAGGATAGTAGACCAGCTAGTATTGGGCGAAACGAATATAATACGAAAATGGTGATTAGCCCAGATGGCAATTTGGCATAGGCCTATAGTGGTGATTGGAAAAATTAATGATTATTAGCCAAAATGATTTTAGATGAAGTAAAAGTACACGAACTGCAGTTAGACCATATGAGAGAGATGAAAGTGGTCATTAGATAATTTGCATATATCATCATACTTTGCATCAAATTCTTGTTTGATTCTCTCTATTCATCAACCTAGTGATTATGTATATTTATCGCTTATTTTGGCACTTTTTATTAACATTCATTTTTACGGAAATATAAGAGTGGCACTTTCCTGTCCATGTCGCCCACGATCACGCCATACTTGAGCTTTTATCACGTGAACATCAGGCCAGGTGAGTTTATCCAGGAAAATAAAGACTCATAATTATGATAAAGGGTCGTGGTTCCGCGAAAAATAGACCCGCAAATAATATCTTTCTAGTTTCCTGATTGCAATAAAGATACAGGTATTGAGAAAGACCGGACGTTACCTTTCCGAGCTTATTGTTTGGGTCAAAGAACTAACACCTTTAACATGGGCCTACACTACCATATTCAAACTAAGAATACTAAAAGTCGGGTTTTAAACTGTATACTGTATACGTACATAATTTCGATTCGTTCATTCTATTTAATGTATGTCGTTTTATCTAGCACAAAAACTAACTCTTTAAAGCAGAAACAAAATTATTCAGTTTCCAGAAACTACTGAAAGATGTGAAGGAAATTACAATTTCTTGGTTATTTTTGGTAAAGTCAGACCAATTTAAAAAAAATGTTATGACATTCGCATGCTATCATAGTTATAAAAATATAAACAAATCGCATGGTATTTTGCTATTTTCTGGGCGATCAAGACTGTTCGTGTGTTATCACAGCTTATCATGTTTACTGTCACGGTAAATAAATTCAGATGATTAAATTGTACCATATGCTAAGCTATAAAATCTTATTTGATATTCCAAAGATCATGGATTCGACGATTTTCCAGGAGAGGATTATATTAGATCGGAATCCCTGTGTATTTTATAATTTGGTTTTTGATTAGTGAAAAAGTAATTCCCATTTCACATTTCATTGTTGTGGAGAAATGTGATTTGAATTATTTGTTAAGTTTACAATCAAAATGTCTCAACTAAATATTAGCCGTACCCCCAACTAAAAAAAAAAGAAATTGTGTATATTTTGGGGTTAGTTTTGGCATTAAAACCACTCCTAATATAAGCATGAAATGGGGCGATTGGTTTAGGATATCTAACCTTCGCTTCAACATAAAATGTAACTTTCTGATTATTTTTATGATAATGCAGTAACATTACATTAATTAAGTGTTTGATTCTCTTTATCTGGGGAAAACCATTTCCAAAAGAAAAGGATGACCGTTGCTGCATTTTTGTAAGACCGGAATGGAAGAATGAAGCCTTTGCCAAATCTTTGAATAATCTAATCTGCGCCTTTAAAGAAATATCATTAAGTTTGCCCCCCCCCCGCCCCTTTCCATCCCCGCTTTGTTTTGTATCCCTACTTTGATACGTCCCAGGTCAGTTGCAAAACACACGTTACATTTCTAAATATTTGTTGATCTCCTTAAATTGTGTCGAGATTCCACTCTTTGAAAGGGAAGACCCCCTTTTAACAAATGGGGAATCCATTTATATAAGCGTGAACAATGCCTTGCAACCTTCTAACGAAGCGACGAGGCATAATAAAATACTGATATAGACGCTTACCAGGAAAAGAATGAATGGAGCATGCACTTTGATTGGCACAGCTATTGTCTGTCAAGAGCTCTGGGACTTACGTATATCGTACCTGGTCCTACTTTAAGCCGGGCTGATCTATTTTTGGGGGCAGTAGATCAATGATTATTGATCATGGAAATAGGGTGTGAAGAATCAAATCTTGATTGCGATCGGTTATCAATTCTTATGTCAAATTGTTTTATTCAGCACGAAATAGTATAGATGTCCCAACAACTCATAATGGGAGTAACTTCCAAGGACTTGCGCTGATAATGCACCGATGTTGTATACACAACATGTTAAACGCAATTAGTTGTTTTCTTCATAATCTCCATATTCTTGTATGAAAATGAAGTTATTCAAAATGATGTAGAGGCTTATATAATATAATCATATATTTATATCATAATTCACTTTACTTTGTAATTTTGTTGAAGTTTTTCAAATTAAATAAATTCGTTATCAATCAATCAATCAATCAAAAATTAATGATAGTATGAGCACTAAGGTCTATAACGCAGATCAAATTGGAGATATGCTCATTACAATACGGGGTATGTCTATTTATGTACATAACTCTTGAAATATAAAGATAAACTTTAAAAAATACTATTTTTTTAGTTGTTAACTTGAAAATAAACGCTCGCAAATAGGCAGACTAACTATCTGGCTTCATGACACAACTGCATAACTATAATAAATGAAGGTTTTAGGATTCACCGTTAGATTGGGGGAAACTGAAGAAAAAAAAAGAAAAAACACCAACGATTGAACTGCGAATGTAAAACCATTTATAAGCGTGATTTTTCTTGATACGGTATTCACAATAGCGGCATACAATAAGAGACACCAGTAAATAAATAATTTTGACAAATTACTGGCCTTCACCCATTCCCCTTTTCGGAATTAAAAAAAATACTTTACAGGTCATAATCATCTATTCCCCAATTCTAAACTCAATACAAAGAAACCGCTCAATATCGATGGGCCAGCACTGACGATTATTTTTGTCTCTGCATTTTTTGTTCATCAGCGTCTCAGCGGTTAGCCAAACTTTTATAGTCAAAATAAAATCTGCCATTTATTCTGTCTACATTTTGCATCCTATTTGACAGAAATTCGACTGCATTGTTAATCAATTTTCCTCGTTACTGCAAACAAATCATGGTATGGACAAGCGGACCGCATTACGAGCAAAAGTTGGAAGAACCACAGCGGATCAATTCTCCTATTGATTTGTGATTTCTTTTGTGAGCTCCTGTTTTATTTTAGAAATAATTCCAAACCGATTACCTGGTAGATTGGTTTCAGAGTAGACTAGATTAGCCTTCAATCGCTTCATACGTTTATTTTTGAAAAGGTTTTTTTTGTTCTCGAGTGGAAAGAGGCCAGATTAAAAAAAACAAAAATGAAAAATAAAGTAAGAGGTAACGAACTGAAATCACATGCATGGTATCAATACACAGCAAAAACTGTGGTGTTAATCGGTGTACATAGAGGACCATATCAGTTATTTTACACCGGTGTTTAATTGGTGGTGTTAGTTTTACACCTATAGGTGTTATTACAACACATTTTGTTGTTACATTTACAATCTTTGGTGTTATGTTTAATCTCTAGGGTGTAATTTTAACACAACACCAATTGGTGTCAGCTTTAACACCGCAGTTTTTACTGTGAAGTTTCCCTTTTTATCTCATTAGTCCCACTCTCTCTTCCTATGCGGTCTTTCACTACCCCCCCACCCGTTAAAATGATACAGATAAAAATAAAATGCGATGGATAATATCTGAAACTATCAACATGCAAGGACAAAACATGACATAAACGAGTGTTTAAGACATTTCAATAAACTACATGTATTGAATGATACTGAATAACTAAATGATAACAATGATTACTGAATTAGTGAAGAAATAATTTTTTAGTTGAATAGCACAGTCACGGGGTCGGGGGTATGTATCTCCACAGCTGCGGATCAATTCTTACTGACAAAAATCAGTAAGAAACTGTTTCACGAACAGTCTCACGAACTGTTTCACAAATACAATACCTTAAGATAAATACAATACCTTCAGATATGATATTTGTTTCGTATTATCGATCCATGTATCCATTTTCAAATATTTTGTTTAGAGATTTTATTTTTCAGGTAGGAAGCCTAGAATATAGACTCTGTTATTCCATGCCGGTACGTCAGTGCATGGTCGTGAGAGGGAGGGGAAACGTCATTATGGTCTTTGGTCAATGTATTTGGACAGGGCACTTGAGGACCAAATACATAAATTGGTTCCGGAATTTGTATATTGCTTTAATGCGCTTGATTGCCTCGGGTAAACTGACATCATGGCCATTATAAGTGCTAATGCCTCACCTGGGTCGAGTGCAGAACGTTTTAATGTGTCTCCACTAAAAAAAACGATGCGGAGCGCAACTCGAACCTACAACCCTCTGCACGACAGAAGAGATACATAAGTCTACATTTTTCTACCAGTCTGGAAAAAGGGTATTGCATTCCTTTCATCTCAATGATAATTATCCGTGCTTAGGATCGGATCAAATCCATGATCATATTAAGTAAATTGGTATTAGGAGATTGAACATTGTCCTCTTTGAAGTTTGCCAACTACAACCATGTTCGACTGGCTAACCTAAAAAGCTGAGATATTACAATTGGTTACGCTCTAATATTTTTCCAAGTAAAGCCACATAATTACAGTTGTATCATTATTCATATCAAGTAGATGAGATTGACAGGCAGACATGGGATGATGAGGATGACGCCACGTCAAAATTTCGGCTAAGGGAATTTGCTCTTTGCGGCTACATAATGTGGTTATCGACATTTACTCCTATCAGCCTATGTAGTGTCAGAAATCGTCCATGCAGCATTTCTGGCAGATGCTATACTATTTCAAGCATGCTGAAACCCGAGTTTGATGCTCTGTATATAGAAAGTTAATTTCTGTTACGATAATGGGGTACTGCATCCGTACTCCCTCATCACAAAGATTGATTGTAGTTGTGATATGAAAAACATGTAACAATACTTCATTGTATACTTTTGATACACAAAACACGTGCTTTATGCGATAACAAGCGCCCATGCCTCGAATGTCCCCGCGAACATGGCGAAGCGGATTCGAATCTCAATTTCCCGTCAACGCACTTGTAGCCAAAATACACTATAACATGTATAATGTCATTTTTCATTCAAGAAGATAATGGCAACTCATAGCACAAACCCTTTTCTGAGAATGATTTTCACCCCTGCACTAGTTTCGCTGTCATGGCGCCGAGGAGGATTAAACCTGCTAGCCATTGGTTTGGAAAGCTGCCCATGTCAGCTACCCAGAAACCATATAGTAGCTTAATCATGTTAATTAAAGATCGATTGTTTATATCCATGATCATAATGTTGACCCCACTGCCCTTTTTTATAATGGTACCTCATTACCATGAAAGTGTTCAATTTCAGTGTGGATCTATCTGCTGATCAAAGCGAATGGACTCCTGCAAACGGGTTTTTCACTCTTCCTTAATTCATCTGTAGGAAGATATACCAACAAAAGCCGCATACCAAGAACACCTGGGGACCGTTTCATCAAGATTTTTGTCCGAAAAGTTGTCAGATCTGACATCTTTCCTTGATTTTGATTGGCTTAGAAGCAGTGTTACTATGGTAACTGTCGGATGAAACAGGACATGTCGGATAAAACGTCCGACAAGTCCTTTCATGAAACGCTCCCCTGGTTGGACCATGGACCTCCATGGTAGGACCGTGGACCTACTACAGGTCCATGGTAGGACACTGGCAAATACAGACAAATGTGGAAGAATGATATATGTTTTTTCACACCGTATTTCCTCAACCCCATACTATCCTTAACTCGGGACTATCCTCAACCACATGTTGTCCTTTTTGGGGGGATTTATACCATCTTTCTTAACCCCATACATTATTTTGCTTATATAGCCGAGGTTAACGCCTTAACTCTAGACTATTACACAGCTCATTAATATTGATGATTGTGTCCATTTTGCGATATGTAGGATATACAATTGGTAATTAACTGCAAAATTATGTCCTCGTGATTTCGGATACAGAGGACCAGTAGGATGTATAACAAACTTAGGTGCCGACTGTTGACCCTATATAAGCAGCAGATAAGCGATCGGGGATACGAGATCAGGCGCAGTGTCACTGGGAGGATCGAAGCAGACAAGCGATCATGAGAATCCTGACCCCTGATTCGTTGGGACATTACGGGTCACGTGAACTAGGATCTCGTATGGTCGCGTGGCGTACAACCGAGATCAACGGCGCGGCGGCGCCAATCCAGCTAGGCCTCTGTTTTTTTCGTGAAAAACAAAATAGTTACTATGTTCTTGAAAGAGATTGAAATTCAATATCGACTAGAAGAGAACGAATAAATTGAACTCCAGGAAAGAGTGTATGATGTTGTTACAACTATTCCAATCTTGTTCCTGTTTTCCTAAATTTATCCCCTCCTTTAATTTTTATAATTTTATTTTGCTGAACTCAAGACAGACTAAGTGTTGGTAATACTTATTTCGGTTTATGTCAGTTTTACTATACAATATACCTAAGTTTATGTCCTTTTTTTTTTTACTGATGTTCACATTCTCCACCTGTTTTTTTTTTATATATCTCCTTGTGAACAAAATGGCAAATTTATTTTATATACTAAATAATGATTCCATTGTCAAAGTCTTCGAGATTTCTTTGAAAATGTACAAATTTGTACCCATTCTTTTCTTTCTGAATCATTAATCTATCATGGATTGGTTTTTCCATGGTATCAGAGTGATGGGTTACAGGCGCTATAACAATGCTGCTGTTGCATATTTCATATTCTCTATCGACATTTCGACGTGCTTCCTAACAATGCATTATGAACAGATAAAAGTTGATATATTGCCCGATACTTTATTGATAATAATCTTTATCATTTTTATGTATTTATCAGGTGCCGCTGGGGGCTTCAGCCCCCCCCCCCACTTTTTTCCAAAACTGTGTAAAAAAAGGGAAAAATTACCATAAGATTATGATTTATTTGCATGGTCAGCCCCCCACTTTAAAAACCGTTCCATGGCCCCTGTTTATTTATATTTGGAGGGAACACTTTTCTTGTGCATTACGCTCCCCTTTTCATCGGTTTTATATAGTGTTATAACCGTATACGATTGATGACTCCCTGTCCATTATCCTTAGCTTTTCGTAGAAACCGACCTTTACTATACATCGAGTGAAAGGGCAAGGTTTTACCATTCCTGATTACCATGATTACATTTGACTTGTATTGTTAGCAAAAAAACTGTGTCATGGTTCTACGTTTTCATCTTATTTTGGACATTCAAACTGTTACACCGCTCTTTACTTTTGTCCGAATTGTCAATACTTTTTTGCGTCTGTCGCCCTTTCTTTTCATGCATTTTTTTTACCTGCATGAGGGTTCACTGTGTATAACTGAGAAACAGGGCCGATATAAGGTGTAACAATACATCCTGGATACAAACAAAGAACTAAATAACGGGAAAAATGATCTGACCATAAAAATTGGATTTCCTGATGACACAACCAACAAATCGTTCTAATCAAAATTTGACATGAAACGATTTCAGAGAAAAGACCAGCAAATCTAGTATTAAAGGTCATATCCAGTCTTTTTAATCATTGCGATAATAGAAAATTCATATTGCTCTGATGACATCAATGTCAACGTAAGTAACTTGATGAAGATATTATGTATGCACATGCTGGATGATGTATTTCTGATAATGAGTGCATTATAGGCCTAGTGTGTTAGAATTTCGACCGACCTGTTTTGCTTGTCATTTCTTTGTTAGTTATTAAATCATCTCTTTGTCAGTTATGAAATATTGATGAGGAAATACTTCACGTATAGTTCAAATAGAAAACCACCCCCTCCCGGAACAAGAACACTGTAAGAAGCCTTTTATATGAGATCCTACCAAAGCTATGGAAATTCAGCAGGACCCCAATGCATAAAAGTTTCTATGATTGAAACTTTGATATCCAATGGAGATCATGATGGTAGTGCTCCACGGCCAATCAAAATCCATATAAGTTTACACTGAATGACAAAGTTACCATTTAAACACCGAAACCCATGCAAATCCAACTTAAAATAAAAATAAAACTAGATTTCGTACATTTGTAAATATATAAATATATATATATATATATATATATATATATATTGGGCGCTTCGACCGGATATGACTATACCCACACATATTTAGTCAAAACTGACCATTCTAATAGATAGAATATTCACTTGAACCCGAATCCTGGATTTTGTGACAGTATGTCAGTTTAGTGGTGGTTCAAATCTTTAACCCTGATTTGATTTAGGCCAGACAACATTTTATTAAAGATATCCCTGGCCAGACCCATATCTGGTCAGATGACCTTATCTTTGTCACATGGGATCTTATTTCGGGTCAGATTCGGTGATTTTAATTTTAATTTTTTATTAAAATGTGCGTGTTGAACACATCACTCCTCTTATCAATACAATCGTAATATTGATTATGATATCTCGGATGACTTATGATAAAAACAATAATAAAATATAGCAAGTTCCATCCCCTTATCACCACAAATTCACGGCCAGGATGGTTACAAAACGAAAGGAAAAAAACTTTCAATTTGATAATTCAAATGTCAATGAATAATTGAGACGGGAAGAATGGCGATTCGTTTTACCTGAGTGTGGGTCATCATTAAGATCGATGACCCGAGGAGTTACGCACTAACAATTTATTAGTTTTATGGAGAAAAGCTAACCTCAATCCAAACCATAATTATGGTGGAACTAGATCAAAATGATACAGTTTTGTCCAGAAATGTATGACAGGGATATATTCGATGTCACTTAAGACAGATTATTTTCAAGCACCCATCGTGTTGAAACATTTAAGATGAAGGGTGTCAAAAAGTGTGAAAGAGAGGGGGTGGGTGAGCGGGGAGCCGAGGCAGAAGGGATGTTTGATTTGTGTGGGTGTGTAAGTGTTCAATCACTTGTGTGAATATGTGTACATAATTCATATTATGTATGTGTGTGTAGATAGGCGTATATATATATATATATATATATATATATATATATATATATATATATATATATAAATATATATTTATATATATATATATTTGCAATATTTAAATAAGAGTTGCCAAAGCTGTTGTACATGTATAGCTTCACACATTTATATATATATATATATATATATATATATATATATATATATATATATATATATATATATATGTAAAGCTATACATGTACAACAGCTTTGGCAACTCTTTTATTTAAATATTGTAAAGAAATGGATGAAGAGAACAATGGTAGACGTAGCTTAAATCAAGGTTCCCCAGAGCTATCTACCCTTTGGATATATATATATATGTATATATATATATATATATATCATATATTTATTAAGAGTGTTGTAAGGTGGAGAAAGATTGTGGGAGTGTTTGAGTTGGGACTGGGAGTGCTGGTGAGGATGGATATAGCTTACATTTTAGATTAGGGATAATTAAGAGTTAGAGTATATATGGATAATAAAGAATAATAATAAGAGCGGAAGGGAGTACGAAAGAGAGAGAAGGGGGGATACAGGTATACACGAAGAAGTGCTGAAGAGGGAGCAGCGAATGTGTGAACCTTGTGCGTTTCCAAATTGAATTTTTCATTGAGACGCAACTTTAATAAAAAAAAATGAAATATGATGAAAAAAAGATGAAGAGGTAAACACTAGAGAGACCACCAAGCTGCTGTGGTATGCACAGATTGTGTCATATTTCTCACCAAACTCACCTTTCTCACCTAACAAAAACTATAAAATATGTATTATTATCCATCATCATAATGATATGCGACCCAGTGTTGTCAAGTGGGTGGAGATGTTTCTTTCCCTTTCTCTCCCTCTCCTTCTTTCTTCTTTCCCTTTCATCTTCCAAAGACTGGGAAAATATTTGGTTTAGTTGCCTTGGCAACCATGACGCAGACAGACCCAATTTCTTAGAAACCCCTCAGCGTGTCATTCGACGTGAATTAGAATGCATTGGTGCCTCGTCTAGCGAAACGGTTCGAAATACCTTTTCTCCCTGGTTTTTTTGGCATTTTTTTTTTTGGGGGGGGCATCTTTTCACCATATGAACAAAAGATATTCAGGAGAACAAAATAAAGGGAAGAGGGAAAGAAATATAATCATATTTACTGTTGGCAATACTGATTTCTGTATACACGATGAAGCGTTATAATTTACAAATGTGTTACTAGTATTATAGCAAAGAATCATAATTTGTACGGCCCCTGCAAAATTGAAATACAGTTAAAAGTTGATCGAGGGGTAAGATGATATAAAACATTGGTGAATAATCTTACAAGAAACAAATTCACCTTGCTATAATAAGTGAAAGGTTATGAAAGAAAGAACATTCCGCTCGACCCCTCCCTGGATCCGAAAATGGTTGAATGATTACTGCAACCGGAATCAAGTTTTTAGGCCTTGGCTGTATTTTTATTTATTTATTTGTGTTCTGCCTTCACCATTTGTTATGGGAATAAGGCCGGGCTTAAGAATAAATAAATAATTAAAAGTGTTTCTCGCTCCTATACCGGCTCTCTGATGAATGGTGTAAAAACTTTCTTTCCGTTTATGCTGTCAATGTATGCAGTGGCGTAATTAGCCAAAAAAATTAGGGTCTGCCTGGCGTATCAAGCAAATTTTTAAGAGTTGCGAGCGAGCAAATTTTCGAAATATTTATCAAAAAATCAAATTTTGGGACTACTTTTGGCATAATATTCAGAATATAATATCGTATTTCACCCTTCTCTCTTTTCTTTTGTTTTCATTTTTCTTTCCCCTTCTTCTTCTTCATGATTTTCTTTTGGGGACGGCAAGCGCACCAAGCCTCCCCCATTTGTCCGCCACTGAATTTATTTCCATACCCCGATCCTTATTCTTGTTAATAATTTCCGATATCTTTCAACATTATCATTACAGTCATCTTTATCATTCATTATGTCCATTATATTTAATGATCTCACGTGTCGCGCGTAATTATTGCCTTGTCATGGCATAGCGAACAGAAAGCAGGGCGGTAGTTTGTTTGCTATTCGTAACAATGATACGATATAAAAAGCGGCACTCCAAATCACATGTGGTCAATGGTGATAAAATAAGGAGAAAGATCTTTCTAGAAACCGAACTGTGGTCAGTTTATTTCAAGACATTCCGAGCAAAACCACCGAACTGCAAACGATGTCTGGCCTTTCTTTGCATAACGTCATTGGAGTAGTGGGAGAAACAGGGCGAAGTCACATAACGTACGCTCTGACTCACCCGTTTGCCGTTTTCGCGCGCAAAAAAAAACTTCCCACAAATCACGTAAGCTTATTCTAACCAATAATCGTCTGCTCCATGGAGGTAATTTCCAATGATCGATGACTGTTTTTTAAGTCTGTTTTATGAGAATGTTTCTACTGATCACAATAACTTCATGTTTTAGTCATAATATGGAGAACAATTGGATGATTCGAAGAATAATTGTCACTTGATGGCAATGTGACTCATTCTCACTTTGAATCATATTTTGTTCATATTCATATATATGCGATTTGATGACTGAATAAAGGGGTTAGAAAAAACAATTAAGAGAATTTACCCATAATTTCCTTATATTAACTAACAGCAATAAAAAGAGAGATAAAACTTGATAGACAAATTAGTTCAATACATGTTAAAATGTATTGCATGAAAACGTTAATCATAAATTGTTTTTCCAAGATAACCGTGTTCTTATCACCCAGATATTAGAACTGGATAACAAAAATGTTAACTTAGGGTAGAATTTTATATCAATATTTTTCGATGTTTATGTAAGAATCGTTTTTGTTGCTGTTGTTAATTCATTTCGTATGCGTGGGCCCTAT
This sequence comes from Lytechinus variegatus, assembly GCF_018143015.1. Lineage (NCBI taxonomy): Eukaryota > Metazoa > Echinodermata > Echinoidea > Temnopleuroida > Toxopneustidae > Lytechinus > Lytechinus variegatus. Next base: position 22,581,327 of record NC_054749.1, read on the forward strand.
AGATGTGAGAATTTTTGCTCTCATCAAATACAATTGGAATACCTTTCTTTAAAAAATATATAAATAAATGAAAAACCATGTGGTTAATGATAATACTAATGAAATATATAGAATGAATTCGATTCCTGCCACTGAATTCAAGAAATACACATCACAATTAACTTACCAGAATGAACGATTAAAATAAAGAGAGAGAGAGAGAGAAGGAGAAATAGGGGAGCGAGGATTTAAAGGGGATGTTCACCCTGACGAAACGTTTGTTGTAAAAAAAATACCATTAAAAGGATTTAAAATATTGGTAAATTCTGAGAAAAATCCATCAAAGCTTCAGAAAAATATTTTAATTTCAAATTTTTTATTCTTGATATCATAATGTATGAACAGCTGCCCCATATGTTATGTAATCTAAAATGCATTGATTATGAAATAATTTCTCCGTTGATATTCTTTCCTTTTTTCTTTTCAGAAAATGACATAGCATTGAGTTTTAGTACATGGAGTAACTGCTTGCATAGTATGACGACACAAATAAAAAATCTAATAACTTTTTTAATCTTTGATGGATTTTTCTCTACTATTCACCCATACAGTATGCTTTATAATTTTTTCCTGCTATTTTTACTATTAACTTTTCGTTAGATTCAGCTTTCCCTTTGGTATATTTTATTTCCGTCCAATGTAAAAAAAAATGCATAATCATAATATTACAACAATAAATTAAAAGGAAGTGAGAGAGAGAATTAGGGTAAAAGAAGGACATGCAAAAAGAGAGAGAATGATATACAAGGGGAAATGAATTCGAATGAAGAGAGAGAGAGAGGGGGGGGGGGGGGAGGGGGGGAACAAGTCCATTTGTATTTCTATATTTATAATTACAAACTGATTACGTAGGCTGGCTTGAAAGTCACAGCGAAACGAAAAAGAGAAACCCGCGATAACAAAAATTCTTGCCAGCGACATGACCGAGCATTTTTAGACGTATTTCTTGGAATCATTTCTAAAAACGATCTTTCGATCCAATACTGTTTTTAATTTGTAACTTTCTTACAGAGAAACGCTTCAGGCATGAGTTTTTAATCTATTAATTCAATTACTCTCAGTTCATCTGTATTGATACAACGATTCGTTGTGAGAAGGAAAATTCGAGAATACATACGAAAACGAGGTTTGATGAACCACAGCAGTGGCCTACTTTTGATATGACAATACCCATTTCCAAGAAAATTAAAAATAAAGGCAAATGGTTAAATGAACTGATGAATGGCAATGAATATACAAATAAATGAAACGAATAAACAATTGGCATAAATCAGTCATTAAAGTGACTGATTAAATAACTGGATAGATGTTCAAACCGAAAAAAAAATACGTGATTTCATTTTATCTGTTTAAGGAGGGCCTAGTTGAAATTCCTCAACACTCAACCCGGCTACTCGTAAAACACGGTCGGGAAACAAAACAACAGAAAAAAAATCGAAGAAACTCCGAGACGAATTTCTTGGTATAAAATCAATATTTTCTTGTTCAAAGGGATACCAAGGGAATTCAGAAGCTCTTTGATAATAGGACCTATCAACCACGTTCATCAAAGATCATTACGGGATTACAGAGCTTTACCTAGAAAAGAAACTACTTTATTATTGTTGCGCAATGTTGATCTCATGATCTCTGTCATATAGACTTACAACGAACTACACCCTTTCATTTTATTCTCTATGGAATAACTACTCCATTTATTTGAGAGAAATTTCATTTTACAGTTTCTCTTCTCTGTAAAGAACAAAAATTAGTACCATTTCAGCAAAATATTTAGATCTCTTCTCCGAATACAACTATATATATTAATTTCTGTCTTATTTTCATTTCCCTTTCAATAACTTCTCTGTCGAACTATGTCAACGTTGGTCAAGTAAATTCCTGTATTTGAGTAAAAAAAAATAGTCCTACGGTTTTTCTTCTCTGTTTAGCCTTTTCAACGAGTTTTCATTTATTCAATCAAAATAATTAGAAGGTTATCTACAAATTATGATCGATACAAACTCTTTTCTATTTCATAAAAAATCTACTTATGATTATGCTTTGAAAATATATATTTAATGCGTCTAACGAAGATATTTTAGGAGAAATTGTTTGCCGTTAACTCTAATTTCATCTGTCGATATTCTGCGACCCCCCCCCCCCATAGAAGTCCTTTTCTTTTTTTTCTATCATTCTTCTAGAAATGCAAACATGTTGAGGATTCCCTTTGTATGCATGTGTTTGTCTTTGTATGTCCTATTTTGTATAGCTTCATTGTTCCTTTACTGCGCAGTGAAAAAAACTTTGGGTAAATTTTTTACCATCACGAGGGTAATGTTTCCAACCAATTTGACTATTTACCCAATGCGGTAAGCATATTGTCCAATAAGGTTAGATAATGAACAGAAATTACTATAGAATGGGCAACATTTTTATCACACTGGATAAATAAAAATGTCCAATGTTGGAACTACTCAGAATCTCACACCTATTATTGATACGAGTCCGCACTCGAAATTTGTTTTGTATGTTATTTTAGAGTATTGTCATTTTCTTTTCTTTGAATTATTATACATTCTTGCCAATATTAAATTTCTCCATAACTGTATATGTATGCTATTTTTATCGAGTGAAATAAAATAAACAAAATGAATTGAATTGAAATGGACAATGAACTTTGTCATCCGTGGTTTGTAAAAAGCCAGAAATAGTCCACATTTCTTTCTGCTCCGATAATTCTCTCACATGAAAACACATTTCAAAGCAAAGTCAGGTGATTTTAATGCGTCTTTTGACTATCATTCAATTACCTAATAATAATAATGTTTCAAGTAATCATGCATGCATTCTCATGATTATGGACTTTGGTAAGCGGGGAAAGCCCCCGCACACGCACGAGTGAATGTGGATGTGAGTGAGTGACGTCACCCGAATGCGTGAGTCATGCACCCTGGCTGGCTCAGAATTTTTGTGGTCACATACCATCACGTTTCTCACAAAATCTTCATTTCTTTCTTTCTTTCTTCTTTCTCTCTCTTTGTCATCCATGTTCGTTTCAAGATAACGATGTCTCTATACAGATCGTCCCCTTTGTCAGTCATGTATGAATACCACGAACTCATTCTCGTTTCGAATGCTTCTGTAAATTACTTCGTAGAAAGTCCAAGTCATGCGTCCTTTGGGAGAAGGATATAATTAACCGCATGTAGTAATTAGCGCTATCTATTCAAAACGGTTTGGGAGTTTTATGAAGAGAGTTGGTATCAAAATAAGTTCATCAAAAGGTCTTGGTATTACCCTTGGTGTTACCCTTGTGGTATTGTTGGAGAAACATGAAGAATTTATTATTAGTTTCTTATCATGATCATGAGCGTGATCTGAACGTAGATAATTATATTGTAAAATGTCTTAGTTATTGACACTAACAAAATAACATGCAGTTTATAAGACAACTTGGAAAACGCCAGATGGAACAATAGTATTCTATAAAGTCATCTTACATCAAAGCATATAGGCGTTGGGCATAAATTTGCAATTCTCTCCGAGGCTTTCCCATTTTGATTATGAACATTTTATTTTGATATATATGTAAAAATGATTTCCTTTGGTCACTTAATGAGAGATTATGTATTATGTTCATCATTTTGAGAAAAAATATTGTCACCAGTTATCACCGACACTTGCTAATTGTTGTTTATTCATATAGTTGCCTTTTGTTCTATTGGTACTTGATTTGTATTATTGATTGTGTTTATAAATATCATTTGAGTTAGAAAAAAAAATTATGAGTTGATACGAATTTTACTTCAGCCTGTTTTTTTTTTTAGAAAATATGAAAATACAGCTGTGCTAGCCATGTAAGCGTTAATAAGATTCTTAAAACTATATAAGAAAAGCATATCAAATGAATAAAATAATAAAAATCACAACGAATTTAAGTGTCCTCTTTCTACATGGGCGGAAATCCCAGGGGGACGCGTCCCTCCTACCATGCCTAACCAAAGAGCGGGGGGGGGGGGGGGCACAATAATGCCCCCCTACTGTTTTTGGTCTTTTATGATGGAAAGAAATACATCATTCAAAATCGAAATAAAACGTATTTGGACGAGTTGACCTTACTTTGTGGGTGATAATTTTTTTTTTGCCTGTCGAATGTTCCAGTCTGACAATCTGACAACAACTTTCCTTTTTTTTATTGCCTGAGAAGCACATTTCCTACGGTATACTGGTCCATACATGGTGACAAATTGAAATTAATCGACATAAGAGAGCAAAATAAATCGTTCATTTATTTCTTTACAGAATTTTAACATTTTCAGAATCATTACGAATTGAAATCGTGTTCAACATCACACACATTTTCTTTCTTTCTTTCTTTTTCGTCGGAGTGCTGAATAATTATACTGCTTTTTCATGTTTTATTGGCTTGTTTGCACGCACGAGCCAAACGATGACGCATAATATTACTGCCTTGGTTAATGCTCAATTCGCTCAGGACTTTAATTAAAAGATGTTGTATAGACATTCATGCATCCACCATTTTTCATGTTTTTAAAAAGTTGTGTATATGTCTCTCCCACTCTCGAGTTTGTTGTTGGACAAAATTTCGTTCAAGAGCACCCTTTTCTTAATCAGTGCCCATCATTGCAATTGTTCTCAATGCATCGGAAACAGGAGATAAACGGATAACCTCGGAACTTCCTTTCCTTTTTACTTCTTATAAGATCAGTTATTTATTTAATTTTTATTGCTTTTTTATTTCAAATGACTTTTTGGCGGACGAACTGTCTAACCTTTTTTTCAATGTTTTAATTCATTCCCTAAGACGTATTAAAGACAAATATATAGAAATATGTATTTTATATTTTGTAGACAAAATTATTGATCGTATAATTTTTACGTCCAAATGATTTAATCCTGCCCGGCTTTCCCTGTTTTCTCTCCTGAATGACATTCAAAGAAATACTGTACATATTTTCTTCATTCTAAGAATCTAGTCACTCCATCGAATATTATTGTTTGGTTTTGTAGATTTTAGCAATAAAAAAAAAACATTTTTAAATGTTTTTGCACGTCGCTATCACAATTTTTCCTCAGTTACTATGAAAACGTTTCCGGAAAATAATATTAGACACAATACCAAAGTAACGAGTTTAATATTGCCTGGTGATTGTATAAACAGATAGCACATAAAGGATATGGGCACAGAGGGGGTGGAGAGTTTCGCAGGTTACAAATTTCCTTCTCTTTTCCATGTAATATAAACATTTAAACGATTTTGTAAACTAAATGATCCTTTTTGATTTGTAAACTAGATTCTTCTCGGGTTTCTTTTTTTAAAGACGCATTTCATAAATAGGCCCTACATCATTTTTACATTTTATAATGAAAGGCATTTCATTTTTGTCTTTTTTTGGGGGGGGGTGGGGAGGGGCCGAGGGGTGGGGGTGGTGGAGGGTACCTGAAACGGGTTCTTTTGGACACTTTTTCTGGACGTGATGTGCATGTCTATGTGTATAGCAGGTCATGTGGAGTGGAGAGTAACCCCCCCCCCCCTTCTCCCCAACTCCAGGACGGAGATAACTAAAATGAGATTTAAAGAAATAATAACAGATTAGGAAAAAGTGTTATCGCGTATATAATCGACACGTTTATACCCTGGAATCATGGCCCTGGGAAACGGGGTGCTGGGTGTATATAACACCGGTGTTAACACCAGCCTTGAATATCAGTCCACAGAGAAGTGTTGGAACAACATCAGTTACGAATCAAACCGATATTGGTCTAACACTAATTGGTGTTGCTTAACGCCAAATCAGTGTTGTTTCAACACCTCTCTGGACAGGTGTAGACCGGTATAGATACTCGCGAACCTTGTCTTTTTAACCGCATCGCATTTCATCATATTTTAACTTTTATTATTACTCTGTTTTATGTAATTTTTTTTTGTGACATTCTAACTCCTTGGAGCCCCTCCCCTCACAAACCCCCCACCCAGCATGCCAGTAAAATACCCATGTTGTGTATGTAGCAAGGCCGTACGGAATAATCAAAATGCACTGAGGTGTGTCGGATGCGACTTATGGTCACACCTTTCATGTTCCGAAATGTCTTTTGAATTCTTTAGATCTTCGAACGATTGGTTGTGCAACAAGTGTATCTTTGGAGAAATGCCCTCACTCGACTATTCAACAATTTGTGAAAGTACGAAATCAATAGAAACTGACAGAGTAAATGTAAACAATTTGAACCAAGACTCAGTTGAGAAATCAAAGAACAAACTCAAAACCCAAAACGGGCTAAAGATTGCTCATCTTAATTGTGTATCACTTCTGAAATATTTAGACGAAATCAAACAAATTATACATGAAACTGATCTAGACATTTTAACACTCAGTGAGACCCATCTTTGTTCTTATATTGATGACTCGGAAATTTTCATCCAGGGATACTCTCTTGTGAGACGTGACAGGAATCGATTTGGAGGAGGGCTTGTAACCTATGTAAAATGTAATATTCCATTTATAAATAGAAGTGATTTGATGAGTGACAAGCTAGAAATGGTAATATTAGAAATTAAGCAATGTAAACAAAGGTCATCTTTCGTTGTAAACTGGTATCGTCCACCGAAAGCTAGTATCGACGTTTTCAATGACTATGAATCAGTCATTAATAGACTAGATAATCTGAATGTCGATTTTATAATTCTTGGCGATTTGAACTGTGATATAAGCAGCAGAAGTCCTTTATGGCATACTGTTAAATTATTAGACATAATGGAGTCATTTAATTGCAAACAGTTAATTACTGAATTTACAAGAGTAACGCCAACCTCTTCTACTACTGTTGACCTTATTTTTACTAACAATGTTAATAAATGCTCTTTAAGTGGAGTTATCGAGATTTCTTTATCTGACCATTACATGATATTTTGCGTTCTTGGGAAACAATCCCACGATCCCCAAGAATCACACAGATACAAAATACACCGAAATTGTAAGAACTTTTCGAAGGAAGCATTTGAACTTGATATGGGCAGAGTAACTTGGGAGTCTGTTTATCAAACTAAAAACCCACAAGAAGCTTACGATAACTTCACTTCAATATTATTGGATGTCATTGATAAACATGCACCAATTAGAAAGAAGAGGATCAAACAAAGTATATCTCCTTGGATGACTAAAGAAATTATTAATCGGATACGTATACGAAATCGCTTAAAAGTCAAAGCGAAAAAAACAAACACTGAAACAGATTGGAATACTTATAGAATGGTGCGAAATAATATAACCGCACTTATTCGGAAAGCTAAACGCGATCTTTTGACCAAAAATATTGAATCAAATAGAAATAATTCCAAGGAAATCTGGAACTCCTTGAAATATCTGACCTCTAACAAAAATAGAAAATCGCCAATTTCACGTATTTGTGTTAACAAAGAATACATTGAAGGAAAAGACCTTGCAGATACTTTGAATGACTTCTTCAGCGATATTGGTGCTAATATTCAGAGTGAAATTCCAAACCTAGACTCTTGTGCGCTCTCTGAGTTCAATATAGTTGGATCTAAGTTTGCCTTCGAAAGTGTTACTGTACCCAATGTAATGAAAATTTTGAAATCAATATCGGGTGATAAGGCAACTGGACCCGATACAATACCAGCTAGATTTATTCCTTATATTGCCCATATTATTGCAGCTCCATTGACATATGTTATTAATCTGTCACTGAATGTTAGTTATGTTCCAAAACAGTGGAAGCTTGCTCGAGTAACTCCAATATTTAAAGATGGAGATAAAAATTCTTTAAGCAATTACAGACCAATCTCAGTCATATCGGTATTGGCTAAGGTCATGGAGAAAATTGTTTATAATCAGGTATACAAATATCTTGAAGAAAATGATATCCTTTCACAATGCCAGTCTGGCTTTAGACCGAGGTATTCTACACAGAGTGCCCTTTTGAATGTTACTGATAAATGGATGTCTGCTATTGATAAGGGAGAAATCGTAGGAGTTGTGATGATTGACCTAAAAAAGACAACAATATACTCAAGTCAATGGTGTTTCTTCCAGCCTTAGAAATGTAACCTGCGGTGTACCCCAGGGTACATTATTAGGCCCGATTCTCTTCTGTTTGTACACAAATGATTTACCTAACTTACTGAAAAATACTCAGTTGGCTCTTTACGCCGATGATACCTGCTTATTTCACACAGGTACTAACCCTTATCAAGTTTATGAAAAAATCAATAAAGATTTGAATATCATCTCGTTGTGGTTAAAACGCAACAAACTAGCACTTAATATTAATAAATCTGAAACTATTGTAATTGGCAGTAAACAGAGACTTTGCAAGTGGAATCAAGAAATCGAAAATCCTACCATTAAAATTGATGGAAAGGTTATTAAGAAAGTAAGTGTTTGCAAATACCTCGGTGTATTCATCGATGAGAATCTTAGTTGGAATAAGCAAATAGAGCATGTTAAGGCAAAAGCTGTAAAAAGTTTATATCTTCTTAAGAGGATAAGACCTTACATCAGTAAAACAATTGCAATGGTATTTTATAAATCGGTCATTCAATCATATTTTGACTATTGTGCCTCTGTATGGGGAAATACCTCAAAGACTAATTGTAAAAGATTACAAACCTTACAAAATAGGGCTCTAAGAACCGTTCTACAAGTTCACTATTTATTTCCAACTAAATCTATTTTTTCAACTTTAAACATTGACGACTTAGAGATTCGCCGAACTAAACAGCTGGCAATAGTAATGTATAAATTGTTACATGATTTAGGTCCCAATTATTTAAAAGAGATATTTGTTTACCGTAAATCCAATTATAATTCCAGATCCGGTAATATGCAGTTAACATTAAATTTGCCCAAAACCGAATTCGGAAAAAGACGTTTCCTTTTCCGAGGTGCAAAGGTGTGGAATTCCCTTGCAAAATACATTCCATTCGAAACCCCATTAAATACATTTAGACGGAAAATAAACACTCTAGGCCTATCAAACGTACTGAATGACCTCAAGGATTAACTTCCCTGTTTGCATGCCCCCCCTCCCCCTTTTTTATGGTAATAATTTGATGATTTTTGTTATGTGTTTTTGTATTTTATTGTTTGCTACAATGTATTTTTCACGTATGTAAAGTATTTTTCATTTGTAATCTATCTACTTTGTATGTTTTTAATATCTGGACCCCTCAGAAGAACAGCCGCTAGGCTGAAGAGGGCTATCCAGCCCATGTGTTGGAAAATGAATAAATAAAATAAAATAAAAAATAAATACCAGGCTGGTGTTAATTAACACCAGGCGTTTTTCAGTTTCCATAGGCAGCACCCCCAGGTATCCTGGAAAATGTGCAAATATTGAAAAAATGTAACCAAAATTACTTTTCATTTTGTAGTGATTTTTATTTTTAACTTTTATTTATTTATTTTATTTATTTTTTTTTTTTGGGGGGGGGGCTTTTAGAATTTACATCAGCACCCCCAGTAAAAGAATTATCGTTTCCAGGGCCCTGCCTGGAATCACGGTTTTCAACACTCACAGACTGTCAGAAAGAAAGGATAGTTTTGGGAACATAGACCCGATTAGCCCCTACCCCCCCCCCCCAAAAAAAAAAATGTACGTAGAATAGTCACGATGTATTTGTATTTTCATAAAGTCCAGTTTGTACTTGTATTGTGCAAAATACTGGTAATAATGTAGAAAACTAGTAGCCCCTTTATTTCTTTTTTATTCCAAGTAGGGCTTATACAACTTTACTAAGCAAAATAGTTAACAATAGAAGTATCCTTTTTCCATTTTGAATCTTATTAGCAGGAAATACCACCACTCAAATCATGAAACTTCATTATTTAAACCAATTACTGAAGTCCTGTTCCCAGCGGAAACTGTCGCGGGAGCTCACGCCAAAATTGATGGCCGATGCATGCAGTGATGGTCATAATATCCGATGAAATTCAGCGAAATTACATTGTATAACGATTATTTTTGGTAAAGTCCATCCTTCTGTAAATCTGTTTTCGCTCGCAAGACGGAAACCATAACCATTTTGGTCGAGGCATTTGGAAGCATTCAAATCCATAACCGAAAGTTACAAGTTTATTCATTCCTATGTTTGTCTTCGTGTGGTAATTAATACCATTGTGCTACACTTTTTTATCGAGTTCCTAGAATGCACAAGCATGTAATATACACTAGTTGTACGTGACATAATATACCCGTATAACTGATCTATATTTCGCAATTATTTCAAATATCGGTTTCGTTTCTCGGTCAACACGGTCAATGGTTACTCCATTACAAGTCCTACACCCACAAAAAAAAGTGAGTCACCTTGACTCACTTTGGCGAGTCACCAGTTTGTCCGTATAGCGAAACACTTTTACGAATATGTGAGTCACCATGACTCATTAAAGATGAGTCTGATCATAGAAGACTCATTTTTAATGCATCATAGTGACTCATCTTTGCCTTGCAGACTCATTTGTAATGAGTCATGGTGACTCACATAATCTAAAGACTCACTTCAAATGAGTCACCTGACTCATTTAAAGTGAGTCATTAAGACGCAGACTCATTTTTAATGAGTCGTGGTGACTCATATAATCGCAAGACTCACTTTAAATGAGTCACATTGACTCGTTTGAAGTGAGTCAGTAAGACTCAGACTCGTTTGGAATGAGTCACGGTGACTCATGTGATCCTTCTAGTGTGTCGTTATACGGACAAACCAGTGACTCATCAATGATGAGTCAGGGTGACTCACTTTTTGCCTAGGTGAGTCACATGACTCAGATGGTTTTACTTAAATGAGTCATTACTTCTGTTCGTAGATCAAGCCTCTTGACTCACTTCATGTATGAAGAAGTGAGTCAAGGCGACTTAACTGAAAATGAGTCAAATACATATGTGATAATTAAACCAAAAGAAAAGGGTGTAAAATGATGCCAAATAAAATAAATGGTCTGTTGTCATCATAGGGGCTTTTCCAAAAATGATTAATAACATTTTCCAAGTAAACATGATCATCAGCAAAATTGAATGGATCAGGAAGTCTCATTGCATGCTTTAGATGTGCCGATTATGATGGACCTACAACCAACAGATCAATAGCCTAATGCTAACTTAACAGACACATCACAATCAGTTAAAGCAAAAGAACTAGAATGTATAAATGCATTGTACATGCCATCTGATTTATTTCCTCTCAACAATAAATCTCCGGAGTCACCATCAATATTACCAAAACAAAAGTGACCATTATGCATCCGTGATGTAACCACAACAGACAGAAATGTGTTTCATGGGATAAATGTTTAAGAGTTTACTTGAAAAATAATTATGGTTGCTGTGCATTTCTTTCTATAATAAAATCTATTCTCAAGCATAGAATCCAGTCACCAAACATGTAAATAAGTGCACTGCTACCTCTCATCAAATAAAAAATAAAACTATCAAGAGAGAGTGATAGATTTTATAACTGATTGGCAACATGGTTTAACCGACTAAACAAAGATAAAGCTGTCACAAAACGTCAATTTTTCAAACTTAAGCATACGTACAAACACAATTTAAATTTAAGAATCCCCATGCATGACACGGGAATTCCCCAAATGTCAATTTTTGCTGTAGGAAAACCCACAAAAATATTTTACTACTAATAGTACAAAAGACAATTTCAAAATGTGCAATTTGGATTCTCAATTAATTTTTAAAGCACTTCGCAGAATCCCCCATTCTTAATACCATTTCTCTCACTGTGAAGCCCTGGTATTTTCCGCAAAATCTGCCTCCTATAGCAGCTGTATCTTCAAGCAGATACTGACCTTTTCTATTTAAATATATTTGTGCAATTTTTTTTTAAAGGCAATGATAATTGTGGTGATTGGGCTATTAAGCAATACCTTTGACATGCTTGGAAGTGTGCAGATTGGCTTAAAATTAATGGCAGTGCTTTGTCAAATTTATAAAATTAGTTTCAAATCAGTTGCATGTGCTTACCATCTCAATAAATGTAAACATTGAGAATTGTTTCCATCATGTACTGATGTTGGAAGCCATAATCTTGAAAAGTGCCTTTGTATAATTCTTGGAATTAAATACTAAGTTGCTTGAAACTTACAAACTAACTAAAATTCCATAGAGAATCTTTAAAATGTTGTAATTCTTCAAATTTGTGGTGTTAAACTTATTTACATGTACAGTAACAAAATGTGTACAAAAATCAAAAAGTAGAATATTAATAGCTTAGTCTTCAATTCCCCCCCCCCAAAAAAAAAAAAAAATTGTTGACCATCTGATCTGTAAAAATTTTGGGTCCAAATATCTTTTCTTTTTTGTGTGTGCAAAATCCTATTTTATCTGTGACAAAAATTTCATTAAGCATTTATACGTAATTCTTGGGATATGAAAAGATTTCCAATTCAAGGGCCACTGAAATTGTACTGAAGCAACGCCATTGTGGATTGCTGCCCTCTGTCGGGCAGTGTTGTATATGTTACACATGCGAATCGTTGTCATCGGCCCTTATCCGGCCAGCTCTGTGTAGAGGTACATTGTCATTAAAATATGAACCATAAAGATTATTGTGATTGACGCCTTTATCATTTAATGGTGTGGTGGCAGTTGGGATCAGCCCTGTCATTGTCTGTTTATGATGGCATTTGCTCAAAATAGCAGTCAGTCGGTCGGCCAAAAGTGGTCGTGATAGGTAATCTTTCCGCATCTGTCGGTCTTGGGTCGTACCACTCGCAGTAGCTGTAGTCCCATGTATAGCCTTAGCTATGGCTTTACCCATGAGAGGTTGCACCCTCAACCTCGCCCCCAGGCCCCAACCCGCGGCCGCCCTCACGTAGATTTCTTAAATCACTATAACTTACACATTAATACAAATCAAAAGAATGAAAGAGTGACTGAGAATGCGAATGAATGTAACAGTCTTGATTATGATGATTTTGATGATTATGCTGAGAGTGAGAAGTTGAATGATTGTAGAGATATTTCGGAGATAGAGTCTGAGTTAGTTGAGTTTGACAATCGTAATGAGTCCGAGTTTGATCACAATCACAATGAGTCTGAGTTTGATGATGAGCCCATATGCGACAATCCTATTCCTGACAATCATCCTCCCTCAGTTAAGGTTTTACATACTACTAGTAACAACAGTAGGCCAAATGTAAGTCTAGGTCCTATAGGTCTAGTACCAGTAGATCCATATAGTTGCCCTTTATGTTTAGCAGCTAAGCGCCCGAGTCACCACCACATCGGTGACTGTGAATACCTCCCTCAACATGAGAAAAATATCATTGCGCAAGCTCGCCAAGCAGCAAGTATACTAGGATACACTCGAAAACTCACAGTGAATGATTGTTATGAAAAGTATGAGTCTGACAAGAATTTGTCAGATTGTGACAGTGATTTAGATTATGATAGTGATTTAGACAATTTATCAACTATTGATTGTGACAAAGTTCCTGGTAGTGCTCCAACAACAGATTCAGATATTTCTGGAATCAGTCATCAGTCACATGTTTATTGTGACAGTCCTCTTAGTTGCCTTGTTGACTCGTCGGAGTCAGATGAGTCGCCTCTAATTCTTGAAGTTGCTCTCGGCGGTACTAATGACAATGCTGATTCATCAAAGTCTGATGGATTACATCAAGGATACCATTCGTTGCCACATTGTCCAGTGGCTGAATCGTCTATGTTGCCTAAGCAGGCAAAGATACTTCCATTTATTGACCTGTATCATGGTCAGCAGTGTGTCCGGGTCACCTTAGTCAGTGGGTCATCACAGAATTTCATAGGTTACTCAACTGCTCTGAGTCTTGGTGCTGATATCTTTGACACGTCCTCAGGTATGTGTCATGCCGATAGTTCAAGCCTGCCTTATGTAATTGTTGGAGAGACGCAGCTCGTACTTACAAGGGATGATAATGAATTCATCTTTGAAGGCTTAGTCGTCGAGGCTGATACCGGATTAGTCCGAGCTGGTATCCCTTTCTTAGAGGTGAATGATATCTCTGTTCGTCCTTCTCTGCGTTCGGTCACGATTGCTAATGGGTCCTCTTACACCTATGGCCCAGCGCCGGCCCCTGCGCGTTTCGATACAGTGCTCTCAGTTGTCGTCTCGTCAGTCGTTCCTCCCATTGGCGAACATAGCATTACATCTCAGGTACCTCACACTGATCCTGCAGCCAATGTGGAGACAAACTCCTCCAGCTTCAATGTCAATGAAAAAGCTTGCATACACGTCAAGCCAATACTTACCAATAATCAAGTCACTGTGGATGCCCGTCAGGATGCTGTTTGTTCTAAGATACCCCGAACGTACATCCCTGATAGTTCCTCCACCGCTCTTGAAGTCAATCCTGATAGCGAGATCACCATAGTCCAACCGGGAACCTCAATCCGGTGGTCAGTCCTCCCAAGTACCATCATCAAATGCCGACCAGTGCCACCTTGGTGATTCTCTGACAGATGCATCCTCTACTCATAAGCCTGTGGATTGCTTCGTCACCAACTTCAATGGCGAACCAAACCATCACTGTTCCTTGAAGGTTGAGTACCCTCCTGGACGCCCCCCTGATAGGACTCCTTGTACTACCCTTGGACCGTTTGCCTCCATCCCTACCTATGTGCACTCCAGGATGGTCTCTATCTCACCCATGGTGTCTGACGTAAGAAGGTTTGCCATGCCCCTTCCATTGATCGCTCGTACTCGGCCAGGTCTCCCTTTCAGCTTGAGATTGGGACCCCCTCATGGACGCCCCCCGGACTACATTTATAATCGCTACCCATGATTGATTCTTTGGACTTTCTGGACTATGTTATTCACATGTACCATGATGGATGAACTATTGACTCTAAGCCTTTACCTCGGATTTGGTTGCTTCTGTTTTGCAAATACTGGACAGCTTAATAGGTTTTTCATAAATTTTGATGTCATCATGGACACTTGTTTTTTGATCGAAATTTGATCTCATTGATATTATTGTATACTTGATGGCCTTATGTATTTTTAAAAAATGTTTTTATACTTTTGTTTGTATGGACTACTTGTTTTGGGCTTAGAATGACCCAGCTAATTAAACATTGTTATATGAATATGGTTTTTTTATTCATGTATTGTTGTTTATTTAGTATTTTGTGTAGTGATGTTCTACTTAAACTGGTTTGATGGCTGCTTGTAGTTATGAGACATGTGTATGATTTTATATGTAGTGTGATTTTTAACAGATGCTTGCTATGCATGGGCATGGGTGTGTTTTCATAAATGCCTGTTTTCCCTTTGTTTTTGCTGGAATTAATTTGGGTGTATAAGATTGTTTCATTTATTTGAACTTTATATAGCATGAAAATGACATTGTTGTTTGATACATGTATTTTGCATTGATAAGCCTTTATTGTTGTACCCCCCCCCCCCCCCGTTAATGCCCTTGATTTTGTTTGGTATGGTTAGGATTGCTATGTTTTGCGGCTATATGACGCTAGCTATTCATGCATTGTTTATTGTGAATTGCTTGGACTGTAGTTTTAAATATTTTCCTTTTGGCTGATGGTTTATTGAGAGTGGTTATTTTGTATATTACCCTATCAGTTAATACCTATTTTTATGTCATTTATTAGCTGTCCAATTTAGACTTTTGTCTTATTTTTTATCTGTGTATTTGTTTTTTTTAACATTGCAGGTAGGAAATTATGTACAAATGTGTGTATGTTTTGATGATTTTTACTTATTTATCTGTTTATCATGTTTATATACATGTCAAAAGTTGCAGTACATTCATGATTTTATAGTGATTTTATTTGACTTATATATATGTTACAGCATTTGGTAAGTTTTGGACTTATTACTGTAATTACGTGTAGAGATTGATAGGAAGCAGTTTGCATGCCCCTTGTACAGTTTTTATTTCAAGAATTTGTATAAAGGAAATGCTTATTTTTTTTTATTTTAGTTCATGGTATCGAGACTCTTATATTTTGCCTTGTGCGTTTTACCAACAACTTAGGCTGATTTATATGGGTAATGCTTTGCATTGGTGGAAATTGATTTTTATTATCAGTTGCTGTATTTATATAGCTTGTTTATTGTTAAAAGAAGTAGGCTTTTATTCAGTTCCCTATTACATGTATGTTAAAAAGAAAGAAAAAAGGTTGCCATGGTAAGCTGTTATCTGTCTATGACATGTTGTGTATTTTGATGGGATAATAGGGGGATAATAGGTGGAGAAAGTAATTATGGTGCTATTTCAATTTAGTTGTATGTAGTTTATGTTGGTGAACTGGTATTTTCTGTGTAGTTGATGATAGTTACAGGTAATTTGTATTAGTGATAAGACAATGATTATTTATAGTAATACATGTACTTTGAATTATTAATAAGACTATTATTATTCATGTAGGTGAACTGGTATGTACACTATAGTTGGTATTAGTGTTACAGGCACTTTGAGTAATTGATAAGACAATGATTATTAGCAGAGTCAAAATGTTTACTGTTGAGCATGTCTCCATTTGAATTTAGTAGATTTTATGTGAAGGCCAGTTTGCATCACTGTTACTGTTATTGTTTAAATAGTTGTATTGCTTTATATTTCAACAGTTGAGTTGTGTTTTTCATAGCTTAGATGTGATGATATGGTTTAAATTTGATTTTACACTTAACAAGCTATTTGGATGTCAGATGGGTAATTGCAGTAATTTAGAAAGTTAATAGAAGAGAAAGTTAAAGAAGTTAGAGGGAAAGAAAAAGTGGTCACGCCATTGTGGATTGCTGCCCTCTGTCGGGCAGTGTTGTATATGTTACACATGCGAATCGTTGTCATCGGCCCTTATCCGGCCAGCTCTGTGTAGAGGTACATTGTCATTAAAATATGAACCATAAAGATTATTGTGATTGACGCTTTTATCATTTAATGGTGCAAAGCGATATAATGCACATACTTGATGTCTAAATTCACGGTCAACCTGTCGTATCTATTTCAATCTATTTTGCACATAAAAGACAGATACAACACCTAAGGTGATTGCACGTAGAGAAAGTGTGATCAGCTGAGTTGCAGTAGCATCACCCAAGTAATTAATTTCTATTAAACTGAAGAACTACTGGCATCAGCATTTCGGACAGCATTTAAGTCATACAGGCCTCTTACGACCTTGGATGAGGGTTGAGATGTGGAATCTATGTTCATCAGAATCTTCTGAATGAATGTGAGGGTGTTACCCATCTTGGGGGTGTATGATCAGTTGAAGACATAATGGGCCGACATAAGCAGAGAGACTGCTGACATGAGGTAGGTGGTTTTCTCGCAGATGACTTCATTCTCTGCTGTAATATAGGATGATTGCAGAATTTCCGTGAATTTTTCATGATCACTGCTCAGAGTCAGACCTGCACTGTCGGGCTTACTTTTGTAGATGATTTTGGCGATTGGTCCGTTTTTTATCCTAAAAAAGGGAAACATAAGTGAGAAATGCTGATAAGTTTATTCCTGGTAATGTACACAAGGCAAATTGGTTGATCCTAGTGAAAATGATAATTTCAAGGTTATGCTAATACATATACTGCTAACTGTACTGTAGTCCAAGATGTACTAGTATGATATTAAATGAAACACCATAGTATTTACTTTGATACTTTACAAATTGTAGCCTAAAGAACCGCAAGACTTACAAAATTGTAACTGTAATAAAGAATTTCTTAGCCATGGTTGAGTAAGTGTTCACTATGAATTATCATCCAAGCTCTATCAAATTACATGGATGGAAATGAATAATAAATTGGACTCAGAGTTGAGAAATGTACTACTTTCTTGGAAACACCAAAACATCAAGTTGAACAGTTTGTATAGCCATCAAATCATTTATATACAAGTGGAACGCCTCTGGCAGTCTCGCCTGCATTACTCAGTTCAATATAGCAGCAGTGCTGACTTTGATGGTCAAAGTTCATTAATGGACAAGTCCACCCCAACAAAAACACTGACATGGCAACACACCTGGCTCATGACATACTCCATTGAAAGTGCTTTTGTTGTTTTTTGGAAGCCCCCCAGTTATGGCCGCCACAAGTTACAGTGAGGTGAAGTCGAATTCACCTATACTTTTCTTAAGCCACTTCAAAAATTTTAAAGTGCCTTTTAAATCTGAAGTACTATTATTGCAACTTTCAATTAGAATAATATTAGCAATGAATTAATATTTTTTTTTTTTGGGGGGGGTGAAAATTAAGATATAGGACCTACTCTTCACTTTAAACCCCTATGAATTAAACCCTGGTGTGATATTGGTTTATAGGCTTCAGGAGGATGTTCTCAATTTATGAATCAACTCTGGAGATAATTTGAGATTCAATAAATCAATTATCACGAAAATTATACTGATGTGTAATCTTCTTTACATTGATGCTAAACAAAAGTTAGCAATCAAAATACTTAATCAAATGGGCAAAATCTAATCCCTTATTCTCATAAGTAGAATTCTATGGTAGGCAATGTTCTTTTCTTAATCTTTCGAAGGTTAGGATCTCACTGTGATAGTGAGTAATACATCATTTCAAAACTTATTAGAATTTCCTGTGTTAAAAGAGAGATTAAATCCAATATCTATTTCTTCTGACTTTTTAAGAGTTTTGTGGTGCCAGGTCTCATATGGCCTGTCAGTTGAGCTATCTAAATGGACATGCCTGCGACAGCTTCACTCACTCACTCAAAATTCTGCTGATATTTGTATAAACCTTAAATGAATTTTAAGCATCAAACTTACCTGGCTATGCTGACAAAGCAATGCCTTCTCTCCAAAAATAGTAGGAATCAACAGAAGTGCTCCACATGATTTGATCACTGCAAAGAAAAAAAAATGAAGACTAAACTCAAGCAATGTAACTCGAACTCCAGAATATCAGTATTTTTGTGGTTGTCCATTCAGAAATATTAAAAATATACAGTATACAATATACATTTTGACCAACTGGCCTGGGTCATCCTTCTTTAACCATTTGAATTGCACATCAGGTATAAATAGAAGAGTACACTTTGGAGCCATGTAATTATTGTCTTTCTCTCTCTTGAAATTAAAATGGGGTATATGGATTTGGGGCTGGTAAAACTCGGGGGGGGGGGGGCAAGTACAGTAACTCTTTAACCATTTTCAAAGTTTTCCTCCCAAGAATAAAATTATTGCAAACCCACTCCTTATCAAACATCTCAATAACATACTTTTCCTGGTGTCTTCATTTTCTGCTGCTGCAGCCAAGATCAGGTTTTTGAGCTCCAAACCTTGCTTGGGAGTCTTGCATATCTCTAGTAATGGATCAGCATATTCAAATGTCCTGCTTCCAACTTCTGCTTAGTTGGGTCCTCTGACAGTCTCTCAAACTCTTTCAACATCAAATGAAAAGAATAAAGAGGGAATTTAAACAGGGCAGTCTTATGTTTCTCTGCGTGAAAAAAAAAAAAAAAGAATAGGTGTGTAAAAAATGGCTCAATCAAGAATAATTTTGAAGACTATGTGCAAATCTCTACACTCTTGATAAAATGACCCAACTGACTCCAGTCTTTCTTTGTCTCCACGAGTTGGAATCACTTTCATTCTATATATACAATAATCAATGTATTGAATTCATATGGAAATTTATTGGTGAACAATTACATACAGTTCTTGAAATGGGCCTATCACTTAACCCATTCACAAAGATAAGTTTTTGCATATGAGATGCTCAGTGAAATTGTCCCTTACTTGTCAGCAAGAACAAAAATTCTATTAATTAAGAACGAAGAGTAAATATTTTGCTCTTGTAAATTTTAGTACTTTGCAAATTTTGATCTCCTTTAACTATCATAATTTTAAGCCTGTACACGCTACTTACTGCATTGAGTGTGAAATGGTAGGACCTTTAGATTCTTCTCGATCAACAGACATGATATGATTGAGATCAGATAAAGATTAAAATTTCAAACTTTCTAAATATTATGTTTTCACACAATTTCTTGATTATTTCAAAGATGGATACTAATAAACTAGGTTAAAATACAGAATGTGATTGCATGATCCTAGAAATGTGAACATACCCATTTCTATAAAACTTATAGCTCCAATTCTAGTTAACCCTAACTAGGCCGGGTTTTTTTTTGGCTGTTCTGTGGCCGGGGGGGGGGGGGCGGGGTTGATTCAACCCCCCGGCCTGTTTAGGGTTAAGCATGGACTTGCTTATTGCAAGAATAGACCCTTGTTACACGTAAATCTAATGATAGATTCTTGAAGTTTCTTGATCTGTATTAACGCTGATTTGAACTTACCTCATCTTCATGGAAAAGGTAAGGGTACATATCCTTCAAGTAGGATTCAGTCCAGTTGCTGTTGATGATACCCTTGCGCCTATGGGCATAAGTTAGTAGATTGTCTATCATCAAGCTGTCCTGTCTTGTTTTTCTGGATTCATTCTGAAGCATCTTGATGTGAGCATTGATCGTTTCTTCATCCTCACTTTCTGGGGATGCAGGAAGGTACTTTCTTTATGCCATACATGTGTTTGCCTGCAGCTTTGTCTGGTTTGGGTGTAGTCCCCTTTCTTTGCTTCCATTTGTCCTAATGGATTATCACGTTCATGACATTTCCTGCAATTCCTGAATCTGTTGCGTAGTGACTTCTTCCAGTAGCCCTGTAAAAAAATAATAATAAAATTATAAAAAACAAATAAAATGTGCAAAAAAGAAAAAAAATGAATTGGAAATATTCTTAATGTTATTTTGATGGGATAAATGTGACATATGCTTCAGATAGTGACTGCATTTCCAAGTTAATAAAAACAAACACCACATCCATTCAAGATGGGGGCTCACATCTCAACATTATCTAATAAAAATATTCATCTTAATTATTGTTGGGAAAGGGGCACTTATCAAATTAAAAACAACTCAGTAGACCAGGAATAGGTCCTACAGTACACCTCTACATTTTTCTGTGAGAAGGAAATGCATGTAGTCCAGACTCACCCAAGGGTTCATTACATGCCTGCCTGTGGGGAATCTAGGACTATATGGAATGCCAATGCTGTACACAGCACACAATTTAAAAAATCATTAAAATATCACTTTTGTGACCATAATACTAATTTCTGTACAGTTGCAATTCATTTTTCATTAGTAGCTTGGGGGTAATTTTCGTATTCACCAGAGCACTTGAAAACTTAAATTTTGGGCATATTTTTGTGTACGCCCTCTATTAGTGGAAAAATAAAGGCAAGACAATTGTAGTTTTTCAATCTCTATTTTTAATTAAGAAAAATTAATTTAAAGAATCAAATTTAATTAAGAGACAAGTTACATGTATGTGATAAATAGCTGTAATGGAACCTAACATTGTCAAAAAATTAAACATTAGTCCCAAAGAAAAGGAGAAAATAGGCCAAACATTGCCAACCTTATTTCACCACACAGGGGGCAGTAACACTAACAGAGAACAAGGTTATATCATAACCTTGTTCATAGAATGAGTGGTCTAGATTTGATCTACCTGACAAAAAAAACATAAGGATCGATATGTGAGAGTCATTTTGAACTCAGATTATATCGATAGGCAAGTGACAAATAATAGTAAGTGCCAGACCTATCATCCAATAAGAGCAAGAATTGAAAAATACAGGAACTTGTTCTTCTCAGTACCGGTACCATCATCAATCATATGGAACCATAAACTCGCCATCGACAAACTCATTCAAGAATGCCATCGAAAAGACCTTCTAATCATCCCTTCGCCCTCCCTCAAGCTCACCCGATCTCAGGCTCATCCGATGCGTTCATGCCCAGGAGGGCCCTGCATCGTACACATCCAGATCCAGATTATAGGCCTAACTGTTAGATGTGGTAATCTGTTTCGTAGGATGTAGGGTCAGGTGTCCGGACATTTTATATTTTTGAAGCCTTCTTTTTTGTCTTTTGATTAGCTTACCCTAAAAATATGAATTCAATAGTTGTAATCATCTTCTATTTTGTAATTCTCTATAATATTTCCTACATTTTGTACTAAAAATTGATGAAACTTCGCCTGTAAATTTCTTTGACTTGCTAAAGTCCTGACACCCAACCTGTCCGAACACACAACAATACATATCTACACTCAATTAAACAGATGCGCAGCGGAGCTACACTACAGCCCTACAAGTACAGCCATATAGCACACACACACATACACGCATCCGTCTGGTGCACGAAATCCCGCACGTAATCCTCTCAAAGTTCCACAAATCATCACCTAAATTGAGAATCAATTATTCTTGTCCACCAAATTTCCTCTCATTCTCTTCAGCAAATTAATTTCTCAGCGGCCTACAGGTGAAATGAACAAAATTATTCTCAAAACTGCAGGATTAAAACGATTTTACTCACAATATTCTCTTGATCCAATTCAGCAATGGCGACGTCAAACGGGAATGTTCGCGCGATGGTTGACGTCATAGCGTGCAAGTAGCGCATGCGCGCACGGCTTTATTCTTGACTCATTTTTTTTTGTAAATGAGTCAATCGCCGATCTTGACTCATTTTTTACAACTATGTGAGTCAGTCGGAGCATTCTGCAAGTGAGTCATTTCGTTATTGACTCACTTGTTAATTACAGATGAGTCAACTAAGACTCATTTAATTTTGTTAGTGAGTCAAGTTTCGCCTGACTCACAAATATTATACATAAATGAGTCACATGACTCACTTTTATCTGTGGGTGTAGAGTTGACTTGATGGCAGTATCTATCTTCTCTCAAGGTCGACAGTATTTGCAGTGGCGTAACTACGGGGGGGGGGGGGGGGCATGGGGGCACGTGCCCCCCCCCCATCGGCTGGCCAAAGAAAAAAGAGGGAGAAAGTGAGAGAAACGTATTGGGAAGGAAGAAATTATTGTTAATTATGTTATATTACATTATAATTATGATATGTTATATTACATGAAAATAAAAAAATATCATAACTTTATGAAACATAATTTGCTCAGGGCCTTTGTCTTCATTGTTCCTGATGCTCGCATTGTCTGTTTAACGAGATATATAATCCTGTTGTACTAAAACCTCCTGTTTTCAAGTCAATATACACCAAATATGGCACATATCCACCAAAGGTGGATATGTGCGCGATATAAATACCCTATATTATGATTATTATTATTATTACATATATTTCCTCGCACTTCGAATTATTATTGTTTTATGTAGTGACATATGATTTTAAGGTCTTAATGTAAAAAAATTCCCTTCCGCGCTTACGTTCGCATTAGTGGATTAATGAGATATGTCTGTTCATCATGAATTCCTAAAATCAGTCCTTAAAATGTCCCTTTTTCTGATCTGAATAAAAAAAATCAGCTTGCGCTCGCATCGTTTGGTTAGGAAATACGCATGGTCTACATGAATTCCTACAAACAAGCCTTAGAATGCCCCTCTTCAGGTGTGAATTTCCTAATTTTTCAGCTCACGCTTCGCGCTCGCAATATTTGACTAGTGAGATGCGCACGATAATCATGACTACAATGACTTCAAAAAGTATGTCTCTATGTGTAATTCTAACTAAATCAGCATGCACTTGACACTCGCATTAGATTACTATGGTGAGATATGTGTACTCATAATGGATTTTTTCAAAAAATATTCCTTAAAATATCCATGTTTGGGGTCAATTTATACAAAAATTTCAGCTCGCGCTTCGCGCTCGCTTCATTTGGTTAGTGAAATACGTATGGTCTACGTGAATTCCTACAAACAAGTCTTTAAAATGTCCCTCTTCAGGTCTGAAGTTCCTAAATTTTCAGCTCGCGCTTCGCGCTCGCAATATTTGCTTAGTGAGATGCGCATGTTATCATGATTACAATTACTACAAGTGCTTTATGTGTTTGGATGCATATAATTCTAAAAAAAAATCAGCAAGCGCCTGGCACTCGCATTAGATTACTACGGTGAGATATGTATACTCATAATAGATTCCTAAAGTATAGTCCTTAAAATGTCCGTTTGGGGTCAATATATACAAAAATTTCAGCTCGCGCTTAGCGCTCGCATTGTTTGTTTAGCGAGACAGGTCATATCATGATATAAAAATTTGCTTATAATGTCCCTTTTTATGTCTGAATATCAAAAATTTTCAGCTCGCGCTTCGCGCTCGCATTATGTGATCAGTGACAGAAATATTCGTTTAATGACACTGTCCTTAAAATGTCTCTGTTAGATCAGCAAACCTAGCAACTGAGCGCGCTTCGTGCGCTCACTAGGTAACTCAAAATTGTTGACGGTGCCCCCCAATGCCGTGACTCACGGTACGCCACTAAGTATTTGTAATGGTGGACCTTAATTTTGTGCACTAAAACTGAACATTATTGGATTTTTTGAAGAACCCCCACGCACGGTAAAAAAGAAGAAGTGATGCGATTTCATTTAATAATTAAAAAGCTCACTTTATCTGTATCACACGACGATGATCATTTGAAAAAATCAATTTCTGCTATTTTACTAAAATTGAAAAGTGCATAAGGTCGCCATCGTGGACGGGGTAGACGAGTCCCACATAAGAACTTGTGAGTGTGGCCCTGGAAGGCGCGGATGCCGCAGGTGCTTCAGCCCCCCCCCCCTCGATTTTTCAAGGAATGCTGCCTATGGTGAAAACCATAGGCAAATGAGATTGACAAACAGGAACAAGAAGAAGAAGAATTGGCTTATTGCTACCAAGTGTCGCAGATTTTGGAGCAATAACTTAATTTTTTTCTGACGACAATCCCCTAAACAAACC
Organism: Lytechinus variegatus; assembly: GCF_018143015.1. NCBI lineage: Eukaryota > Metazoa > Echinodermata > Echinoidea > Temnopleuroida > Toxopneustidae > Lytechinus > Lytechinus variegatus. The sequence continues at coordinate 22,606,130 of NC_054749.1, forward strand.
CCCAGCACCCCCCATCTAAAAATGCATCCTATTTATAAAGATATCATCAATTATATCTGTGAATATAATAAAATATTGACTACAGAAAATTTATGATTTCTTAGAGTTCCAGGGATATTTGTTTGCTCGTTCAAAGTTTTCACTAAATCCTCATCCATATTTACTTTTAAAACACCCCTTAGCTAGTGCCTAAACCAAAGACCTTATAGACATTCACTCCAAAGTGATATGTTTTACAACCAAGTTATAGAAAAGTGAAATAAGTTGAAGTTATTAAATAAAATCAAAATGTTCCTACTAAATCTCATGCGTGACAGTAATACAATTAGCTTCCTTTTCGGCGGGTTTTTTCCCTCATGCATATCCTCATGACAAAAAAAATATCCAGTGCAATTCTTTGCACCCCCCCCCGGAAAATGGAAAGATTTGTCTTGATGATTATAAAGGGAGATTCCTGGCTGAAAATCATATGATGCAAACAAATTATAAAAAAAATCAGACAAACGATCACTGAAAATTTGATCAAAATCGGACAATGACTAACAAGGTTATGGCATTTTAAAGATTTGCATTTATTCCGGTGAAACAGTTCTAGGCATGTCTTCATGAATATTCAGTGAGCAATTTGATGATGCCATATCTCCACTGTCTTGTTCTTTTGTATTTTATTTTATGAAATTAGGTTTATTTAATTTTTTTCTACCAAGAACTTAAAAAATGGATTTAATGAAT